>NC_074672.1:27400289-27565289 GCF_029448725.1 Salvelinus fontinalis
ACTACTACTAACACTACTATTACTATTACTACTACCACACCTATTACAACTACTACACTAAGTTTACTGCTACTACACTACTATTACTACCACTACACTACTATTACTACTACTACCACTACTACTAGTACTACTACTACACTACTATTACTACTACACTACTATTACTACTGCTACACTACTATTACTACTACTACACTATTATTACTACTACTACATTACTATTAATACTGCTACACTACTATTACTGCTACTACACTACTATTACTACCGCTACACTACTAGTACTACTACTACCACTACTACCACTACTACTACCACTATTACTACTGCTACTGCTACTACTGCTACTGCTACTACTACTATACTGCTACTGCTTCTGCTACAACTACCACAACTACTACTACTACTACTATTACTACTACTACTATTACTGCTACTGCTACTGTTACAGCTACTACTACTACTACTACTGGTACTACTACTATACTGCTACTGCTACTTCTACTACTACTATTACTACTACTACAACTACTACTACTACTGCTACTGTTACAGCTACTACTACTGCTACTACTACTATACTGCTACTGCTACTTCTACTACTACTATTACTGCTACTACTGCTATACTGCTACTGCTACTTCTACTACTACTATTACTACTACTACTACTACCATTACTATTACTACTACTACTACTACTACTACTACTATTACTACTGCTACTACTACCTTTTCTGATAGTACTTGATCTTCTGTTTCTTACCTCATTTTTCTGATAATGCGTTTCTACTACTGTTCTCCCCCTTGCGAAAACAACAAAATATGGCTGAGTTCTCGGGGGGAGAGCAAGGGGAGGGCAGGGAGAGGGGGAGAGAGCAGGGAGAGGGTGAGAGCAGTGAGGGGGAGAGGGGGGAGAGCAGGGAGAAATGGAGAGCAGGGGGAGAGCTGGAAGAGGGGGTGAGCTGGGATCGGACAAGGGGCAAGAGGCGAGGGGGGCGAGGGGTTAGCACAAATTCCAAGTAAGAGCTACATGGAGGAGCAGAGACATGGAGCTGTCTGAAAAGGAATTTTAACAGTCTTCAATGTCTCCACTGCCCCTGCAAATCTCCCCTATTCACCCGCATCACTATGGAAACTGACTAACTGACTGACTGGATGGCTCGCTCTTGCAGCCTGCCTGCCTGACTTGTGCCATGCATCCATGTCTGGGGCTCGGACTTACACACAGGTTGCGCAGCAAATATATACTGAACCTTGTCAATCGCAACGCCAAACAAGCGTGTTTTTGGCAGCCATGTTGGTTTTTGGTGGCTGCCATCTTGATGCTGTCAGGACCAGGGACTCGACAGATTTCATACTGCGTGTGTGTTGATGTTATGACCTCACCCACGAGAACCGCAGACCTACACTATCATCTAATGATTATGCTAATGTCCGGGTATAACTTTAGTACGTCCCCTCGCCCCAAAACGGGCGCGAACCAGGGACCCTCTGCACACATCAACAACAGTCACCCACGAAGCGACATAAAGGACTAGGGAAACTCTATGTCTACATTATTTGAGTTATTTGGCAACGTAATAGTCAACAGTCATAAGAACATTCGTGTGACCCCATTTTATGGCTGTTGAAATCATTTTGTAGTTTTACGATTGGCACATTTTCTTTGCCTTTCCTCTGGCGAAATAGTGCGGAATATATATTGGTCATGGTTTTAAAAGGTTTATCAGCTCCAAAGCTGAGTGTGCTGGTCCACCAGCCCATCAGTGAGACCACGCAATCCTCCCAGCGCTGACAACAATGAGCCGGAGCATGTGGACAAATTCCCCAGCTAAGCTTCCAATTCAGGGCTTTTACATAAAGCTTGGAGAATCACATTTACATGTGCTGTTGACGTCAACCCTAATCCATCGCAACCCACCCCTCAAGCCCCCCCACATCTCCTCGGAGAAGAGATAGAGTCCATCATAATTACTCCCAAAATTAGACTGCAGTAGGCACAATAACCGATCTGCATCGTCAGGGTTACACACTTAAACTGGCCCAATGACCCAAACCTGTAACTCATTTAGCAGAACCATACACCAAATCTGCAATACTACTGGCACATGTTTTGCTTTACACTCAGATTGTAATTCTATAACTAACATTTGCCAAAACACAGCACACAATTCTCTACCTTTGGCACAACCTTATCAACTAAAACCTATTGTGTGCAAATGAAAGCATTTGTGTGTTCAACAAGCTAAGCTCAATTACCAATTGATCACTTTCACTCTTCACATGTGCAAACACTAGTTGTGTAAATGTTCACTTTGCAATCAGACCTTTGGTATGGATAAAAAGGCCACAGGTGATTACTCCTGTGTTTGGAGAACAAAGGAAGCAAATTTGTCAGAGAGAGATAGAGGTAGAGGTGGAGATGGTGGTGCAGGCGGGGGTAGAGGTAGAGATGGAGGTAGGGGTAGAGGTAGAGGAAGAGGTGGAGAGGGAGGTAGAGGTGGAGGTAGGGGTAGAGGTAGAGATGGAGGTAAAGGTAGAGGTGGAGATGGAGGTGGGGTAGAGGTAGAGGTGGAGGTGGGGATAGAGATAAAGGTAGAGATGGAGGTAGGGGTAGAGGTAGAGGTGGAGGTGGAGGTGGAGTTGGAGGTAGGGGTAGAGGTAGAGATGGAGGTGGAGATGGAGGTAGGGGTAGAGGTAGAGATGGAGGTAGGGGTAGAGGTAGAGGTAGAGGTGGAGTTGGAGGTAAGGGTAGAGGTAGAGGTGGAGGTGGAGGTGGGGGTAGAGGTAAAGGTGGAGGTGGAGGTGGGGGTAGAGGTAGAGGTGGTGGTGGAGATGGAGGTGGGGGTAGAGGTAGAGGTGGAGGTGGGGTAGAGGTAGAGGTGGAGGTGGAGGTGGAGGTGGAGGTGGAGGTGGAGGTGGAGGTGGAGGTGGAGGTGGAGGTGGAGGTGGAGGTGGAGGTAGAGGTAGAGGTGGAGGTGGAGGTGGAGGAAGACCAAGAACAAGGATGAAAATCAGGTGACTGTGGTGGACCATGATTTGAGCTTCAGAGAGGCTAAGCCGCTTCACCATAGCATCCATCATCCGGACATTCCAAAATTAGAATAGGTATGTACTGCAGACATTGGGCCAGTCCAGTACTTTTACTACTTGACAGTAACACAACATAAAGCACAGTAAAGACTGTAGATTCCAATACATACTGTAAGGGGAAACAAAGTAAATGGTTCATGTATTACTGTATGCATGGAATTGGGAGCTATCCTACTTTGTAACATGTGTATCTTGTATACTGTAGTGTATTACTGTAGTGTATTACTGTAGTGTTTACAGTACTGTATGCTATTTTGTTTTTGTGCAATTAAAAGAAGGCGTCTATTTACAGACGAACAAGAGGCTGCCATTGAGCAGATGAAAAGAATAAATCCCTGCCATCTTCCATAGTATCAGATTGAGTTTATCAACCATAACCAGAACTCCTTAAGAAACACCATCTCCGGATGAAGCAAATCTACAGTCCCATTTAAAACTAATTCCCAAAAAGTGAAAGATAACCGGTACAAATATGTGAAAGTAAGTCATGTACCAGTATTACACTCTTGAACCATTAGAGACTCATTGATGTTGCCAGTGAACTTTACTATACAACAATTTTCTGCGATTTCAGAGAATCATGGAGTTGGATGCAAGTCCGATCCCCTAGGAACATATTCATAGATGAGGCTGGATTCAAATTAGCGAAGACGAGGAGGAAAGGAAGGAACATCATTGGTCAACGCGCCATCATTGAGGTACTGTACCTGGCCAGCATAGGAGAAATGTCACCATATGCGCAGCTATGAGCCACAATGGGATCCTCCACCACCATGCCACCCTTGGACCAACACTGCCCATCTCCTTCATTTCCTGAACACCTTACATGACAATCTTTTTTAGCCAGAGCAGAGAGGGCCAGGTGATCCTGAGCAGAGAGGGCCAGGTGATCCTGAGCAGAAAATGTAGGTTCTAATTTGGGACAATGTGAATTTCCATTGGGCTGCTCAGGTCTGCAACTGGTTCCATGACCATCTCATTTTTACAATTCTCTATCTCCCACCATATTCTCCAATCTCAACCCCATTGAGGAGTTCATTTCAACATGGCGGTGGAAGGTGTATGATCGCAAACCCCATGAACGTATGGTTCTTCTCCAGGCAATTGAGGAGGCCTGTGGTGACATTCCAGCAGAGTCCTGTCAGGGGTGGATGCGTCATGCCAGAAGATATTTCCCCCATTGTCTGGCCAAGAAGAATATCGCCTGTGATGTTGATGAAAATCTGTGGCTGGACCAAAACAACAGACATGACTGATTTTGTTTTCGCAATGGAGTATTTGTTACTTGACGTAGGATTTGGATTTTACTGTATTTTGACAGTTTCTTTATCTATTCCTCACAATTGATCTAACATACAGTACAGAAGTACAAAAATGCCTATTTTTCTTCCTTTGCACATGCAAAATATATTTACTGTATGTTTGCATTTTTACTGTATGTGTGCTTACAGTATAATGTTTGACATGTATTGAGTCATGTTGAAATATAAAACAAAAATGTTGGCATTTGTGTTCCTTTCTTGTTTCGGGGCGGGTTAAGAGGGTGGATAAAACCATAAACCGTGCACAGTCAAGTACATCGTATACAGTAATATATTCACTGACATACCATTCACACATGCCAGACATGCTTTGGCATAAACACTGTGACTGCTACATGGCTGATGGGACTCACATGTAACTTCGTCCTGATTTGCGGCCTTTACAAACAGATGAGTCTGCCCGCAAGAAAAGCACCCTTCCCCCTCTTGTGGCTTTCACTACAGATCTGTTCATTACAGTGCCAAAAGTGTGGCCAGCATTAGAATGATCTGGCTGAGTGGAATCTCTGGCCACAGTGGGGCATGCAGTGCTTCATAAGCAGTTGAATGATGGATAGGGAAACATTTAGATTTCCGCCTAAATAGACATACCCAAACGTAATTATTTTAAACAATAACTGAAAATGTTTCATAGTTTTAGAAAGGTCTGGAACCCACCTTTCTGGAAAAAAGACATTGTTGAGGTGTACTCACCTTTGAGCACACAAGCTCAAGTACATAGTACAAATATTATGACAATAGTTGTTTCATCTCTCTGTTATATTCTTAGCTGGATTTATTATAAACGACTTACTAAAATATTTCACATTTCTTATAACTGTAAAATAAATATGATCATACTTATTAACAGTACAATAAGGATGGATGGGATGGAGTCATAAACTCGTTTTTCAACCACAGATTATTTCACTTATAATTCACTGTATCACAATTCCAGTGGGTCAGAAGTTTACATACACTAAGTTGACTGTGCCTTTAAACAGCTTGGAAAATTCCAGAAAATGATGTCATGGCTTTAGAAGTTTCTGATAGGCAAATTGACATCATTTGAGTCAATTGGAGGTGTACCTGGGATGTATTTCAAGGCCTAACCTCAAAATCAGTGCCTCTTTGCTTGACATCATGGGAAAATCTACAGAAATCAGCCAAGACCTCAGAAAAAAGTTGTAGACCTCCACAAGTCTGGTTCATCCATGGGAGCAATTTCCAAATGCCTGAAGTTACCACGTTCATCTGTACAAACAATAGTACGCAAGTATAAACACCATGGGACCACACAGCTGTCATACCGCTCAGGAAGGAGACGCGTTCTGTCTCCTAGAGATGAACGCACTTTGGTGAGAAAAGTGCAAATCAATCCCGAACAACAGCAAAGGACCTTGTGAAGATGCTGGAGGAAACAGGCTTTTTAATATTTTTATTTATTTCACCTTTATTTAATCAGGTAGGCCAGTTGAGAACAAGTTCTCATTTACAACTGCGACCTGGCCAAGATAAATCAAAGCAGTGCAACAAAAACAACAACACAGAGTTACACATAAACAAACGTACAGTCAATAACACAAAAGAAAGAAAAATTGAAAAATCTATGTACAGTATGTGCAAATCTAGAAGAGCAGGGAGGTAGGCAATAAATAGGCCATAGAGGAGAAAATAATTACATTTTATCATTAATACTGGAGTGATAGATATGCAGATGATGATGTGCAAGTAGAGATACTGGGGTGCAAAAGAGCAAGAGGGTAAGTAATAATATGGGGATGAGGTAGTTGGGTGTGCTATTTACTGGAGGGACTGGTGCAATTCACAAAATAGATGGCATCATGAGGATGGAAAATTATGTGGATATATTGAAGCAACATCTCAAGGCATCAGTCAGGAAGTTAAAGCTTGGTCGCAAATGCGTCTTCCAAATGGACAATGACCTGTTGGGGTTCGTTTCCTTGTTCCTTGTCAATCATTGGCTCGTTGGTGAAATTGGCATTATGACAATATCTTTAATTAATCCTGCTGCAATTACAGGTGCATGATCTTAATTTGACCAATATTGTTATAGCAAAGAAATCCTGCAGCAACAGGACTTGAACGTTTAGTCGATAATGTTGCTTGATCGTGGTTAGACTATTAGCTGGGCAAAAGTAGGCTACATGTAAAGTGCAATACAACCTTGTGTTAGTGTGGGTTTTCAGTGAATTTATGTAACTCACGAAGCTTATCTGCATTTCCTGCGGCGCAGGAAAATTCTCACCAACAAAAGATTGATCAAAATAAGATCCAACATTTGTAGGTTGTTGGAGCTGGGCCAGATGTCTATCAGTCAGTCTTCAGTCAGTCTCAGGACTTAACCCTTGTGTAGTCTTAATCTTGATGCACGGATCCCTTTAGCGGGATCATTTTCGTAAACAACCGCTGAATTGCAAAGCGGCAAATTAAAAAAAAAATACAAAAAAATATTTATTTTCATGAAATCACATGTGAAATATACCAAAACACAGCTTAGCTTGTTGTTAATCCACCTATCGTGTCAGATTTTGAAAATATGCTTTACAGCGAAAGCAATCCAAGCGCTTGTGAGTTTATCGATCACTAGACAAAAGATTTTTTTATGTCAAAATACCTCCATTTGTTTGGCACGTTATGTTCAGTATTCCACAGCCTTAGGCAAGTCATCGAGGCTTGACGAAAATTCCATATAGTATCCGTAAAGGTCGTAGAAACATGTCAAACGTTTTTAATAATCAATCCTCAGGTTGTTTTTAACATCAACAATCGATAATATTTCAACCGGACTGTAAACTATTCAATACTGGAGAGAAAGAAAATGTCGAGCAACCAGTGTCGCGTGCAAGAGCTAATGGAGGGACATCCGTCCATCCACTGACGCGTTTTGATAAATCTCGCTCATTTTTCAAAATAAAAGCTTGAAACTATGTCTAAAGACTGTTCACACCCTGAGGAAGCCACAGGAAAAGGAATCTGGTTGATATCCCTTTAAATGGAGGATAGGCAGGCAATGGAACAGGGATTTTTCAAAATAGAGGTCACTTCCGGGTTGGATTTTCTCAGGTTTTCGCCTGCAAAATCAGTTCTGTTATACTTACAGACAATATTTTGACAGTTTTGGAAACTTTAGAGTGTTTTCTATCCTACTCTGTCAATTATATGCATATTCTAGCATCTGAACCTGAGAAATAGGCAGCTTACAATGGGAACGTTATTTTTCCAAACATAAAAATTCTTCAAGAGATTTAACATTCTGTATAGACCCTTGTCCTAAGGGTAAAAAATGAGGTAAGAAACTAGAGTGGTGGTGGGGGAGAATGCAAACTTTGATGAGAAGGCCTCTCTCCCCCTTGATGTGAGGAATACAAGGGGGAGCTCAGGCTTGTTCTCTCTAACTGTGCCAACCATGGTGATCTTCCTCTTCAGGAGGAAGATCTTCATTGAACTCAGGGCTGAGTTCAATCAGTAGCACACATAATCTCAATTTCCTATTGTGTGTGTGTGTGTGTCTTTGTGTCTTTGTGTTTTTTTGTGGTGTGTAAATTATTTTATAACTGCCGGGTCAAAAATGACCCTAAGACAATCTTTGTACTCTGGTGGGGTACAGCGTTCATGGAAATATGAACGAAGGTGATGTTTCACTTTTTCAAATGTTGGGGTCACTCTAGGAAAAGTCATCAAATTTCAAGTTAAAAAAATATAATTTAGGGGGTTTTCTCTGCTTTTAAACATAGTGGCGAGTCATTTTTGACCCTTAAGACAACATAATGGTTAATCAGCTGGGTCACTGAGGTAAGAGCTCTCTTGTCTGCTGCTAGACTAGAGCACTGCTCTCTTTGCTCTATTCTTCTACAGAGCTCAGACGGGGATGGATAATCTTACTAATCAAAAAATACAAAATCATTTAATTCTTTGTCCCTCCCTAGATGTTAGCTGTATGTACAGGAATTGTGTCTTTGTCATGGTGATCTACCTTCTGGTCCACTTGTTTTCCAATATGTTTTTTGTATTTCCATAAGTGGGTTCTCTGGTTCATCTCAAGTTTTGTTGTACTGTCAAATAATTGTTTTGAGAGAGTTATGCAAACATTTGTAAACAGCAACAGCTCCATACAAATCACCACTAACTGATTAAAGTGATCAATTATCCCCTCTAATTAATAATTAATATTATTACATTTAAGTCATTTAGCAGACGCCCTTATCCAGAGCGACTTACAATTTGGAAAGTTCATACATATTCATCCTGGTCCCCCCGTGGGAATTGAACCCTGGTCCCCCGTGGGAATTGAACCCACAACCCTGGCGTTGCAAGCGCCATGCTCTACCAACTGAGCCACACGGGACCATTGCGCCATATTGAGCCAATGGTGCATATGGACACACAAAAAAAAACATATACGGAGTATACCAAACATTAGGAACACCTTTTGTAATGTTGAGTTGCACCCCCGGGGTATGGACTCTACAAGGTGTTGAAGGCATTCCACAGGGATGCTGGCCCTTGTTTACTCCAATGCTTCCCACAGTTGTGTCAAGTTGACGTGATGTACTTTGGGTTGTGGACCATTCTTGATACAAACAGGAAAATGTTGAGTGTGAAAAACCCAGCAGGATGGCAGTTCTTGACACAAACCGGTGCACCTGGCACCTACTACCATACCCAATCAAAGGATCTTTTGTCTTGCCCATTCACCCTCTGAATGGCACACATATACAATCCATGTCTCAATTGTATCACATATTAAATATCCTTCTTTAACCTGTCTCCTCCCCTTCATCTACACTGATTGAAGTGGATTTAACAGGCGACATCAATAAGGGATCATAGCTTTCACCTGGATTCAACCTGGTCAGTTTATGTGATGGAAAGAGCAGGTGTTTTGTCTACTCAGTATATTTCACGACATTCATGGAAACCAAATTAGCTAGCGATGGACCTTCACCAACATCATTTTGGTCTCCATAAAATGCGGAATTAGAACGGTAGTTTCACAAAGCATTTTGAGGCCTGAGCAATAATCAATATCAAAGACTGGATTCATCTGCAGTTTGATAACGCTGTTAGAAATAATCAGATAAATAAATCCATTTGCATTGTGTGCGTTAGGAATAAAATGACTCTTGTTATTATTATATTTCAAATGATTATCAGTATCACAGTTCTGAATACCTCAAACCAACACGAAGGGAGGTGAGATGGTGTTAGTGTGTGGTTCAGTCTCTGATGGGTCAACCCAAAATGGTCAGTGAAAGGTTAACACTATTGAGGATAATGAGTTCAAAAAATATTATTCAATTACAGTACGCCTTGGCTATGGAAACGTGTGAAGTAAGGCAATTCTGTCTTTATACTTTAGCTATTATTTTTATTATTTTATTTCTATGTCTAAATATCTTTTTGATATAGAAACCCAAAACATTTAATTTCATTACATTGAATCATTTATTGTATGTTTTTTAACGCTCTCTCATGAGCATCAGTTGGATTAAAGGGTTGTAGATGTTTATGAGTGTATTATTTCTCTGAGGACATGGAAAGATCAATGGCTTGATTTAAAGATACCATTTCAGTGGCTCTCACTAAAAAGGATGCTGTAGCCCCAGTCTATCTTCCTCCAGTTTTTGGACTCCAAAATGCTAGTCTGAAATGAGAGTCTTAGTAATGGGGAAATACAATTTTGTAATCCTATTCACAAAATGTGTTCGTTTTTTTCCCCTTCTACTGCACATTTAGCCCAAATCTAGTTAGTCCATTTATCACGTCACACTACACTGTGTGTTAGTGTGTGTGTGTGTGTGTGTGTGTGTGTGTGTGTGTTCAGATATTGAATGTGAATCATCATTTGTTTCGTGTGAAGCATCATGGAGACATGTACTGTATGTTCAGCGACTGTCGTCATGGTCAGACATGATGTGCATGATGAGAAGGACTCAGAGGCTGTTAGTGCATGCCATGCGCCTTCTTGTGTGTGTGCTGAAGACAGAGATGGCAAGGGGTGTGTCTTTGTGTGAGCGTGTATGTGTTTGTGTGTGTGTGCCTATGTGCGTATGGTGTGCTCCTGTCGGAGGCAGAATGAGCAGTGTAGTGTGTGAGTGCCTTACAACACCTTTGATAATAAACAATGCTGAATCCATCTATCCCGTAAAATAGGACAGATGTATGAGCAGGGATGGAGTCACTTCATTTAGTTGTTAGGCAATGGCATCAGGAAACATTGACCTTCAATGGATTCCTTGAGGCCAAGCAGTGAATCACGAGGGGGCGGATATTTACAGTGTCTCTCATCATCAGCCTTGTCAAATCACAGCACACTCCACTGAAGCCTGGGCGACCCCAGGCACAACTTACGCCACACAGACAGATGCATAGGTGTTTTCTTCCTCTTAAGCCAGAACGTGCTGTAGCCTCAATTTGGCACAAAATAATGTGGAGACAAAACGGTGGTAAGTGTGTGTGTGTGTGTGAGCGTGCATGTGTGTGTGTGTGTGTGTGTGTGTGTGCGTGCTCACTTGTGTGTGTGTGTGTGTGCGTATGTGTGTGTGTGCGTGCTCACTTGTGTGTGTGTGTGGAACACTTGTGTACCAATGTGTGTCCTCAGTCCCACAAATCCAGGACCAATTCCTCTTCTAAATGGGCTTCTTCATGCATTTAATCCTCAGTGGGTCTCATGAATTGTATTAGCACTGGGCATGTGCAAGCAACCTCACACAGCAGATAATGCTGACATTTTCTACGGTACAGGTTGTTGGAGCCTGACAAATTCTTTCTACTAGAGCTTACATCAACAGGAAATTACCTTGATCTGTAGTACATTCCTTCATGATAACAGCTTACATCGATCAAAGCACAGCAACAGTTCAATCTAATGTTGTGTTATTTCACTTCTTTGTGCAGGGGTGATAACTGGATGATAGACTAACCAGCCACAGTCACTGATTTCCTATACAAGCTCCTTAGGTAACGGTTTACTTTTCTTTTTCTTTTGAGAATAATTGTTTTGTAGGTAGGAGTGTAACAAGTATCCGCTATGACTCAAACTGAGTGATAACAATACTTGTTACACTGCACTTACGAGAAAGGTTACACAATTATAAGAACACAACCAAAACCTATCAGAGGCTTATCTTGAGGTACTATCAGAAACGTGTGTTTTGTAGTAAATTATCATCTGTTTGCTTCTATTGCTCTTGTAGCTGCCAAAGCCAAAGCTTTGCTACTTTGAAGCTGTGTTCTTTCAACTGATTTGATTTTGTCTGTCTGGAAGATTTGTTGCCGCAGACATGAAAGTATTCCAGTTATGTAAGAAACCCAAGCTGCACATTTTCCTCTTTATAATAATATGCTTGGTTGGGTTGTCGGGATGTTAAAATAAAGTGATTGGCAATGAAAGGCATCAAGTTTTAGGAGGAGGAACATACATATTCATTTTTTTCTTGTGTCTATGAGTACGTTTCCTCAATGCTGTCTGTCTGGTAAAGACTTCTTCCTCTGAGCACTGTCTGTCTGGTAAAGACTTCTTCCTCTGAGCGCTGTCTGTCTGGTAGAGACTTCTTCCTCTGAGCGCTGTCTGTCTGGTAAAGACTTCTACCTCTGAGCGCTGTCTGTCTGGTAAAGACTTCTACCTCTGAGCGCTGTCTGTCTGGTAAAGACTTCTTCCTCTGAGCGCTATCTGTCTGGTAAAGACTTCTTCCTCTGAGCGCTGTCTGTCTGGTAAAGACTTCTTCCTCTGAGCGCTATCTGTCTGGTAAAGACTTCTTCCTCTGAGCGCTATCTGTCTGGTAAAGACTTCTTCCTCTGAGCGCTATCTGTCTGGTAAAGACTTCTTCCTCTGAGCGCTGTCTGTCTGGTAAAGACTTCTACCTCTGAGCGCTATCTGTCTGGTAAAGACTTCTTCCTCTGAGCGCTGTCTGTCTGGTAAAGACTTCTTCCTCTGAGCGCTATCTGTCTGGTAAAGACTTCTTCCTCTGAGCGCTGTCTGTCTGGTAAAGACTTCTACCTCTGAGCGCTGTCTGTCTGGTAAAGACTTCTACCTCTGGGCGCTATCTGTCTGGTAAAGACTTCTTCCTCTGAGCGCTATCTGTCTGGTAAAGACTTCTTTCTCTGAGCGCTATCTGTCTGGTAAAGACTTCTTCCTCTGAGCGCTATCTGTCTGGTAAAGACTTCTACCTCTGAGCGCTGTCTGTCTGGTAAAGACTTCTACCTCTGAGCGCTGTCTGTCTGGTAAAGACTTCTACCTCTGAGCGCTATCTGTCTGGTAAAGACTTCTACCTCTGAGCGCTATCTGTCTGGTAAAGACTTCTACCTCTGAGCGCTGTCTGTCTGGTAAAGACTTCTTCCTCTGAGCGCTATCTGTCTGGTAAAGACTTCTACCTCTGAGCGCTGTCTGTCTGGTAAAGACTTCTACCTCTGAGCGCTGTCTGTCTGGTAAAGACTTCTACCTCTGAGCGCTATCTGTCTGGTAAAGACTTCTACCTCTGAGCGCTATCTGTCTGGTAAAGACTTCTACCTCTGGGCGCTATCTGTCTGGTAAAGACTTCTTCCTCTGAGCGCTATCTGTCTGGTAAAGACTTCTACCTCTGAGCGCTATCTGTCTGGTAAAGACTTCTTCTGCAATCTCGCCTGACTGCATGAGGAAGACCATTTGTGAAGGCTACTTAGTTTTTAGTACACAGCTTAGTCATTGGTTGTGAGCGAGTAAGTGAGTGTGTTTGTGTGTGTGTGTGTGTGCATACATTTGTAAGTGTGTACGTTTGTGTGTGAGTGAACAAGAGAGAGAGAGAGACCGAGAGGGAGAAAGAGAGGGCCAGAGAGAGAGTTGGCTTTTTACCAAATGACTGTACGACAGACCACATATTCACTCTGCACACCCTAATTTGCTAATGTCCAATCTCTGGATAATAAAGTTGATGAGCTAAAGGCGAGAGTTGCTTTTCAGAGAGACACCAGGGATTGTAACATACTCTGCTTCACGGAAACATGGCTCTCTCGAGATACACTGTCTGACTCTGTAAAGCCAGTTGGGTTCTCAGTACATCCCACCAACAGGAACAAACATCTCTCCAGGAAGCAGATGGGTTAAAATATATATTTTATGATTAATGACTTATGGTGTAATTGTGATAACATACAGGAACTCAAGTCCTTCTGTTCACCCAACTTAGAATATCTCACAATCAAATGCCGACCGTACGATCTCCCGAGATCATTTTCATCAATAATAGCCACAGCGGTCTATCCCCCCCCATGCGGATACCACGACAACCCTCAAAGAACGTCACTGGACTTTATGCAAACTGGAAACCACATATCCCAAGGCTGCATTTATTGTAGCTGGGGATTTTAACAAAGCAAATTTGAGGTAAAGGCTCCCAAAATTCTATCAACATTGATTGTTGTACTTGCGCTGCTAAAACTCTCAAAAAACTTCCAGAATGCATATAAGGCCCTCCCCCGCCCTCCATTTGGCAAATCGGACCACAATTCCATCTTGCTCCTCCCTTCCTATAGGCAGAATCTCAAACAGGAAGCACCCGTGGTGATGACTATTCAACACTGGTCTGACCAATCGCAATCCACGCTTCAAGATTGTTTTGATCACGCGAACTGGGATATGTTCACAGTAGCTTCAGAAAATAATATTGAAACATATACCGATATGGTGAATGAGTTTATCAGGAAGTGCATAGGAGATGTTGCACCCACTGTGACTGTTAAAACCTACCCCAATCAAAACCGTGGATAGATGGGAGCGTTCGCACAAAACTGAAAGCGCGAACCACCGCATTTATCCAGGGAAAGAAGACTGGGAATATGGAAGAATACAAACAGTGTAGTTATTCCTTCCGCAGAGCAATCAAGCAGGGTAAACGTCAGTATTGGGACAAAGTTCAACGGCTCAGACACAAGACGTACGTGGCAGGGTCTACAGTTGGGGCCAAAAGTTTTGAGAATGACACAAATATTAATTTCCACAAAGTTTGCTGCTTCAGTGTCTTTAGATATTTTTGTCAGATGTTACTATGGAATACTGAAGTATAATTACAAGCATTTCAAGTGTCAAAAGCTTTTATTGACAATTACATGAAGTTGATGCAAAGATTCAATATTTGCAGTGTTGACCCTTCTTTTTCAAGACCTCTGCAATCGGCCCTGGCATGCTGTCAATTAACTTCTGCATAATCAATGCTTGGAGTTTGTCTGAATTTGTGGGTTTTTGTTTGTCCACCCGCCTCTTGAGGATTGACTACAAGTTCTCAATGGTAGAGTTAGAGGTCTGGGGAGTTTCCTGGCCATGGACCCTAAATATCGATGTTTTGTTCCCCGAGCCACTTAGTTATCACTTTCACCTTATGGCAAGGTGCTCCATCATGCTGGAAAAGGCATTGTTCATCACCAAACTGTTCCTGGATGGTTGGGAGAAGTTGCTCTCGGAGGATGTGTTGGTACCATTCTTTATTCATGGCTGTGTTCTTAGGCAAAATTGTGAGTGAGCCCACTCCCTTGGCTGAGAAGCAACCCCACACATGAATGGTCTCAGGATGCTTAACTGTTGGCATGACACAGGACTGATGGTAGCGCTCACCTTGTCTTCTCCGGACAAGCTTTTTTCCGGATGCCCCAAACAATCGGAAAGGGGATTCATCAGAGAAAATGACTTTACCCCAGTCCTCAGCAGTCCAATCCCTGTACCTTTGCAGAATATCAGTCTGTCCCTGATGTTTTTCCTGGAGAGAAGTGGCTTCTTTGCTGCCCTTCTTGACACCAGGCCATCCTCCAAAAGTCTTCGCCTCACTGTGCGTGCAGATGCACTCACACCTGCCTCTGCCATTCCTGAGCAAGCTCTGTACTGGTGGTGCCCCGATCCCGCAGCTGAATCAACTTTAGGAGACGGTCCTGGCGCTTGCTGGACTTTCTTGGGCGCCCTGAAGCCTTCTTCACAACAATTGAACCGCTCTCCTTGAAGTTCTTGATGATCGGATAATTGGTTGATTTAGGGGCAATCTTACTGGCAGCAATATCCTTGCCCGTGAAGCCCTTTTTGTGCAAAGCAATGATGACGGCACGTGTTTCCTTGCGGGTAACCATGTTTGACAGAGGAAGAACAATGATTCCAAGCACCACCCTACTTTTGAAGCTTCCAGTCTGTTATTCGAACTCAATCAGCATGACAGAGTGATCTCCAGCCTTGTCCTCGTCAACACTCACACCTGTGTTAATGAGAGAATCAATGACATGATGTCAGCTGGTCCTTTTGTGGCAGGGCTGAAATGCAGTGGAAATGTTTTTTGGGGATTCAGTTAATTTGCATGGCAAAGAGGGACTTTGCAATTAATTGCAATTCATCTGATCACTCTAAACAACATTCTGGAGTATATGCAAATTGCCATCATACAAACTGAGGCAGCAGACATTGTGCAAATTAATATTTGTGTCGTTCTCAAAACTTTTGGCCACGACTGTACAGACAATCACGGATTAAAAAGGAAAACCAGCCACGGCGCGGACACCGACGTCCTGCTTCCAGACAGGCTGAACACATTCTTTGCTCGCTTTGAGGATAATACAGTGCCACCGACACCACCGATGTGGCCCGCTATCAAGGACTGTGGGCTCTCCTTCTCCGTGGCCGATGTGAGTAAGACATTTTACCGTGTTAACCTTCGCAAGGCTGCCAGCCCAGATGGTATCCCTAGCCGCGTCCTCAGAGCATGCGCAGACCAGCTGACTGGTGTGTTTACAGATATTCAATCTCTCCCTATCCCAGTCTGTTGTCACCACATGCTTCAAGATGGCCACCATTGTCCTTGTACCTAAGAAAGCAATGGTAACTGAACTAAAAGTCTATCGCCCCGTAGCACTCACCTCTGTCATCATGAAATGCTTTGAGAGACTAGTCAAGGATCATATTACCTCTACCTTACCTGCCACCCTAGACCCACTTCAATTTGCTTACTGCCCCAATAGATCCACAGACAATGCAATCACCATCACACTGCACACTGCCCTACCTCATCTGGGCAAGAGGAATACCTATGTAAGAATGCTGTTCATTGACTATATCTCAGCATTCAACACCATAGTATCCTCCAAGCTCATTATCAACCTCGAGGCCTTGGGTCTGAACCCCGCCATGTGCAACTGTGTCCTGGACTTCCTGAAGGGTCGCCCCCAGGTGGTGAAGGTAGGAAACAACACCTCCTCTTCGCTAATCCTCAACACTGGGGCCCCACAAGGGTGCGTGCTCAGCCCCCTCCATGACTGTGTGGCCAAGCACGCCTCCAACTCAATCATCGAGGTTGCCGACAACACAACAGTAGTAGGCTTGATTTCCAACAAAGATGAGACAGCCTACAGCGAGGAGGTGAGGGCTCTGGGAGTGTGGTGCCAGGTAATTAACCTCTAACTCAACGTCAACAAAACTAAGGAGATGATTGTGAACTTCAGGAAACAGCAGAGGGAGCACCCCCCTATCCACATCGATGGGACCGCAGTTGGATGATGTGGAATGCTTCAAGATCCTCGGCATACACATCACTGACAAACTGAAATAGTCCACCCACACAGACAGTGTGGTGAAGAAGGCGCAACAGCGCCTTGCTATTCAGAAAGACCGCCAAGAGAAGACAGGGTATGTGCACACTGCCCACAAAATGAGGTGGAAACTGAGGTGCACTTCCTAACCTCATGCCAAATGTACTGTATGACCATATTAGAGACACATTCTTCCCTCAGATTACACAGACCCACAAAGAATTCGAAAAACAAATCCAATTTTGATAAACTCCCATATCTATTGGGTGAAATATAACAGTGTGCCATCACAGCAGCAAGATTTGTAACCTGTTTCCACAAGAAAAGGGCAACCAGTGAAGAACAAACATATGTATATTTATGTTTATTTATATTCCCTTTTGTACTTTAACTATTTGCACATCACTACAACACTGTACATAGACATATTTTGAAATGTCTTTATTCTTTTGAAACCTTTGTGAGTAATTCATTTTTTATTGTTTATTTTACGTCTGTTTATTATCTATTTCACTTGCTTTGACAATGTAAACATATGTTTCCCATGCCAATAAAGCGAGAAACAGAGAGGGAGAGAGAGGGACATAGAGGGGGAGAGAGAGGGAGAGAGAGAGAGAGAGAGATGTGGACTTTACCCTCAGAGAGATGAGAGGCGGTTGATAAGGTGTTAAGTTTGTAACTGGGGGGCAGTGGTGTACTGAACCCACCGTCATGACGATGACGCACAATACTCGCATGACTGTGAAGACCACTGATTACTGAAAAAAGAGTGTCATTCTTGTTCAGACCTATATTTATCCAAACTCATTAGTCAGTCACATACATACTACCTATATGTACACACACACACACACACACACACACACACACACACACACACACACACACACACACACACACACACACACACACACACACACACACACACACACACACACACACACACACACACACACACACACACACACACACACACACACACACAGCTCACTGAGGAAAACACATCTTCGATATATTTATCAACATTCAGTACATTGAAGAAAGAGAGGTGTATCGTTTATTAGGTCCTCATCACACAAATATTTGTACATTTTTTACATTTTTAAATGTAACCTTTATTTAACACATCACACAAATATCAACAAAGACAGTTTTGAGCAAGAAGCCCTCTGGAGACAATGCTTCTGACACTGGTTCATTAGAATACTATATCTGATGATTATAACATTCATATTAAAAAGTTACTTTTTCAGTAGTCTTTCATTTTGCAGTCCAACATTTCCCCATAAAGACACTCACATGGACATAATCTGAAGCCGCTGTCTGTCTGCTGTCTTTTCTGGTTGTCTCACCACCGACCAAGCAGAGGAGAGGGTGGGTTAGGGACTTGGTGGTCCGCTGGACTGGAAAACCAGGCAGGGGAGACAGTGAGTGGCTTTGTCAGTCTGGGTAATGACAGGTTGACGTTTATTGTCCGAGAGGCAGAGCTGAGCGATTTCCCCTAGATGGGCCAGCTACAAAGTCCAAATCGGTTAAGTATCGTAAAAATGTAAGAAAACAAGGTTACGGTTAGGCATAAGGTTAGGGTTAGGCACAAGGTTAGCAGGGTGGTTAAGGATAGGGTTAAGGTTACGGTTATGTTTAAAGCTAGTGACTACCATGCAGAGTTGTCTCCAGTGCATGAGTCATCTGAATAAATGCCAACCTGCGGGGTAATGCGGCCATTGCTTCATTAGAGAGCCAATGGAAAGACTGCATGACAGTAAGCCCCTCAATGCAAACCTTGTAACCATGAGCCATCAAACAGCAATGGGAAAGATAATGAGACAGAGAGTGAGAGAGAGATACATCCCTTCTCCTCTAAAGCCAAATCCCTTCATCTGAGGCTAATGTTTGCCACTGTTTGAGAGCGAAGAGAGTACAGGCTCCCCTCTGAGTGGTAAATGCTGGCTAGAGAAGCGCTCGCCGTACAGAGATATGTAAGTGCCCCAAGCCACTCCTCCTTTAGTCCTTCACTCTGAATACACCACAGAGAGAGAAAGGGGAGAGAGGGAGAGAGGCAGAGAGAGAGAGAAAGATACATATATATATATATATATAGAGAGAGAGAGAGAGAGAGAGAGAGAGACGGATGGACTCAGAGTAACCCTCCAACCAAGGAGACAGAGGAGAGACAGAGACAGGGAGGAAGATACGTGGCCTGTATGACTTCAAAACAACAGTATGTCAATGAGAACCCTTTATGCAATCAAATTGATTAAATATAACCAACTCGGTGGGTGAATCTTCTTACATTTCATAATATTTGGATTGAAGGGGGGCCCAGAACTCTTCAACAGTGAAGATGATATATTTTGCACCTTTTTCCAACAGAAAGAGGTTTAACCTAGCAAAATGGGGAATTCAACCTATTTTGAAGCAACCATACGACAACCGATTTGCCGTCTAGGCTAATGCAGACCCTGAATACTATTCCTATCCTGATCCGACCTAAGCCAAGGCACCCAATGAAGTTTATTCTTATCTTCACTATGACGCATGAAATATAATCATTTGGACATGTGTATTAAGTCATCCATAACATCTGCATAAATGGTTCTCATTAAGGTTACGAGGGAATAAATAATGACTGCAAAACCTGTGTGTGTGTGTTTATGGGGACTGTGCATGTGTGTGCATTTGTCTGTGCTAATGACATGTGTGTGTGTGTGTGTGTGTGTGTGTGCGTGTGTTTGCACACATGTATGTGTGTACAAAAGGGGGAGGAATAGCCCCACTCATCTCTCATTTTCTGCCCGCTACAACCCAGCAGAGTTTCTATGGCAACCTCTCAAAAAGCGGTGTGCAGTGAATTTTGGATTTGAGATGTGCTGTCATTACGGTGTGTGGAGAGATGGCTAGCTCTTTCGTCAGCAGCCCCTTCCTCTGTAAGAGGAAACTGGTGGAGTGCTCCAGTGAAAACTGCACTCCATATGCTCCTTTTGATGTGGGCTTCTCCAGGCTCTGTCAGCATGCCAACCTACTGTAGATATACTTCCTTCTTTCTCTGTGTTTCGGGTTCAGTCAGAGAGCGAGATAGGCTTTACATTAGAATCTACTGCCCCATGTAGAGATGCTCATTAATACTGGAACAACATACGCTCAGGTCATCTGTCTGGTGGATACTGTAGACTCATCAGCATGCTTTGAGGGGAGATGATAGCAAACAGGAGAGGAAACCAACCTCACCAATGATGAGACACAGCTTACCTTGCATGTCAATGGCGGGAGGTGCAGCAGGTAAAATGGGGACGTCTTGCATCGTATCACTGTGAAAATTGTCATGATGCGTTTTGAGGGCAAATAGGAAAGACTGAAGAGATAGGAATGACAGCACCCCCTGCTTCAATGTCCCATAATCCTTTATGCTAATTAGCCCTGAGTTTAACCTTATTACACACACAACCACAATATTATCTTCTCTCTATAGAAATATATGTTGAGATTCCATTCCTTGTTTGTTTCATATCGATGTTGTGTATTGTCACACTAGAAAGTGTGATGGCTGTTGGATTCAGACAGGGTTTCCCTGTGAAAACTATCTGTCTGTGAGGGCCATTGATACATATATCACTGATGTTTTTCAGATCAGTCTCTCTCTCTGTGAAGTTTCTTTGTTGGTGGGGTCTTTCTCCCTCTGTGCAACATGGTCTCAGAGCATTTCGTATTATTCTGTACGTAAAACCGAGACACTCCATTTAGTTTATTATGTTACGCTTCGTACGCTATGTATTAATTTGTGGATGTCCATCACCCATTTAGTATGATATGTTACGAATTACAATCCGTATTAAATGGTACAAATTTGCAAAACATACTATATGTTACGAATTCACAAAACATACTATATTTTACGAATTTGCTAAACTTATGATATGTTACAATTCTAGCTAGGTGGCTAATGTTAGCTAGGCTAGGAGTTAGGGCTAGGTTTAGGGGAAGGGTTAGCTAAAAGGGTTAGGGGAAGGGTTAGCTAACATGCAAAGTAGTTGCAATGTAGCTAAAAAGTAGTAAGTAGTTGAAAAGTTGCTAATTAGCTAAAATTGTCCTTGATGAGATTCGAATTTGCAACCTGTGGGTTGCTAGACGTTCGCGTTATATGCCAATCCAGCAATCCCGACCAACCACCCAACTTTCGTTTTTGTCTTAAGTAACCATACCAAACGTAACATATCATACTACTTTGAATGATCCAGGTTTACTTTACTATGTTACGTATAGTCAATGAGACCAGGCTGCTCTATCTCTACGAAAGCTGTAGATGTCAGTGATGATGTTAGTTCAGTGCAGTCTTCAAGAGTGATGATGGTGTTTCCAACCTGTCTCTCACTGCATGAATGCTCTGTAGGTGAGTGATGTTTCTAGAGTGTGGGGTCCAGCTATGAAACATCTATAAAAAGGGAACGATGGTGATGCTTCAGTGTGGCCTTTGTCTCTGTGAATGTTGTGCTATGAGAGATGAGTCAAGCTCTCTCTCTCTCTCTCTCTCTCTGGGCTGCTGTTGTGTTGTTGTGTTACGATGTTCATAAACTGTGCCAGTCCCCATTAGCATCCCATTAGAACACAGCAGGATCACCAATAACTCAAAGTCCCTGTCTCAGCACTATACCTTCATTAATACTGTCACACTTTGTGGGTCTTAGAGCCATCACGCATGGCAAGATTATGAGGGAATGCTGATGGTCATATTCATTATCTCTGAATAATATTCCTGTGTAGAATAAATGGTGTGTGGATGATATTCACAAGGCACATGTGGCACATGTATGATGCCTTTGGAGTGACTGTCGTTTCCTATCCAACTCAGTGGCATAGCAGGGAGAGTGAAGGACAGTAGCAAGAATATATAGGACATTTTGTGGCTAAAATGGTTGACTCTGTGGTTCAGATGTGTCCAGAGGGGTGAGCTGAGGTGCTACTGTTTCATTCCACATCCACAATAGGCTTTTCTGTAGGCCTACCCATGATATACAATGCACAAAGGAATGATCTTCCTTAGTCTATTATAAGGTGTTTATTTCATTCATGTTTTCACATGGTTTTAGGCAAATTCACGTTCTTGTATTTGACCCAGATTTCTGACTTGAGCCCCCTGTTGATAAATGGAATATTCTGTTGCACACCTACCTGCATAACAACATCTCTATTAAAACAAGACAGTCAACACTGCCCTCTGCTGACTGACTGTATGTAGTTTATATAGCTTCATAGGCCCACTATCACATGTATGATATAATTAAATATATTGTTAACTTCTTATGGCTGCAATCCCGGTACCATGACAGCCAGTGAAAGTGCAGGGCGCCAAATTCAAAAACCAGAAATCTCATAATTAAAATTCCTCAGACAAACATGTGTTTTATATCATTTTAAAGATAATCTTGTTGTTAATCCCACCAAAGTGTCCGATTTCAAATATGCTTTTCAGCGAAAGCACGACAAACGGTTATGTTAGGTCACACCAAACCACAATAAGCACAGCCATTTTCCCAGCGAAAGATAGCAGTCACAAAAAGCAGAAATAGAGATACAATTAATCCCTAACCTTTGATGATCTTCATCAGATGATACCCATAGGACTTCATGTTACACAATACATGTATGCTTTGTTTGATAAAGTTCATATTTATATAAAAAGATCTGAGTTTACATTGGCGCGTTACATTCACTAGTTCCAAAAACATCAAGTGATTTTGCATAGCCACATCGTTTCAACAGAAATACTCATCATAAATGTAGATGATAATACAAGTTATACACATGGAATTATAGATATACCTCTCCTTAATGCAACCGCTGTGTCAGATTTCAAAAATACTTTACGGAAAAAGCAAACCATGCAATAATCTGAGACTGAGCTCAAAACAATAGCCAAATTAGCCGCCATGTTGGAGTCAACAGAAACCAGAAATTACATGATAAATATTCCCTTACATTTGATGATCTTTATCAGAATGCACTCCCAGGAATCCTAGTTCCACAATAAATTGTTGTTTTGTTCGATAATGTCCATTACTTATGTCCAAGTAGCTACTTTTGCTTGCATGTGTAGTACACGTGCCCAAACGCTCGCGCAGATGCAGGCAAACGTCGGACGAAAACTTCAAAAGGTTATATTACAAGTCGAATAAACTGGTCAAACTAAGTAGATAATCAATCTTCAGGATGTTGTTATCATATATATCCAATAACGTTCCAACCGGAGCATTCCTTCTGTCTGTAGAAGTTATGGAACGCAAGGCGATATCATGAGGCATGCGCGTGACCAGGAACTGTCAATCTGCCAGACCAGTGACTCATTCCCCTCTCATCCGGCCCCACAACACAGTATAAACTTCATTCAACGTTCTACCGACTGTTGACATCTAGTGGAAGGCGTAGGAAGTGCAAACAGATCCATATACTACAGGGAATTGAATAGGCGATGAGTTTAACATCGACCAGCCTCAGAATTTCCACTTCCTGTTTGGATTTTTTCTCAGGTTTTTGCCTGCCATATGAGTTCTGTTATACTCACAGACATAATTCAAACAGTTTTAGAAACTTCAGAGTGTTTTCTATCTAATACTACTAATAATATGCATATATTAGTAACTGGGACTGAGGAGCAGGCCGTTTACTCTGGGCACCTTTCATCCAAGCTACTCAATACTGCCCCTGCAGCTATATTTTCCAACGTTTTTTTCTTTCCTTTTTTCATCAAAATGCTATTTGGTAAAATGCTGTTAGTCCATGACTAGGACAATCTATATATTCATCCATTAGAGTACATTGACATTTAACTGTACAATTTGGAGAGAGTTAGCTGACATTTTGAATGGAACGTGTCAGATAAGATAATATAAAATTGGACAAAACCCTTGTCAGTTAAATGTGTATTAGTGACACACACAGACATACCCATGCATGTGCTCACTCACAAACACATGCACACCAGTGGAGGCTGCTGAGAGGAGGACTGCTCATAATAATGCCTGGAACTGAGTAAACGGAATGGCATCCAACACATGGAATCCAGCCATCCTCCACAATTAAGGTGCCCCCAACCTCCTCTGATGCACACTTCTATATCCCGCTGACCCCTCCCACTCCACAACACACAATTGTGTTTGGTAATGGCAGGCTTCAACCATCTGTTCCGAATTACCCTGCCTCCCACTCGTGCCCCCGCCCCATCTCACCTCCCTGAACCCCATGCTCTGTTCACAGTTACCCACCCTCTGCCCACTCCTGTCCAAAGCCCCCTTTTTCTCTGGTCTGCCTTCCCTGGCCCTCTCCTTTGCCCCTCTGATCACAGTTTAATGGTGGAATGTTGAGTGTCTCTAGCCCCCTCCCTGGAGATTAGGGTTCGCCATGCATTCCCCTTCACTTCATTCCATTCCAAAGTGTGCCCCCTAAGAGTGGGCTCATTTTTATCTGAGCCTGGTTATTGTTACACACACACATACACACACAGATGCACGTGAGACACCCAGAGGGCTGGATAGGCAAGCAGGGTAGGGAGGAACCAGACCCTGCCCAGTTATAAAACCCTCCCAGCATGGGGCCAGTGTCCTGCTTCTATCTGTGGTCTAACTCCCTCCTCTCTGCCACTACACCCCACGGACAGACGGGCAGCGGCCAAGCCGCCACCATGAACGACATCTACAAAGCAGCGGTATGTCCCCGTCCACTCCTACAACAGGGCACATTGTTTGGGGAGACAGTGAAAGTGTTTGTATTTGGTAGGGAGCGTCATAATATAAGAATTGATTGAAATATGTTCAATTTGGGATTTTCAGTGATAGGTGAGACAAGTTTTTGGTTATGTGGTCTCTGCCAAGTTAGGTCAAAATTGTTGTCAGATTTCTGTGTGAAGTTTGGTTACTATTTCAAATGAAAACTTCAAAATTCACCATTGATTTTAATGAAAGGTACCTGTAATATATAGTTTAAAAAAATGATAGTTGGTAAAATGTTTAGATAAACAATTATTTCAAATGATATACATATGGATATTCCCCAGCCAAATGTCCAAGAATTGTGCCATTTGTAATTCTGACATTGCTCAGATAATTCAACACCAGCTTTTGAGGAGTGAGGCGAGACACCATACATCTAGATGTCGTGCCTCTTGAAGCATATCAGGGTTGATAGGAGCACTCCAGGGGTCAGAAGCAGGACAAGACCTTGGTCCACACTGTGGGTTCATTCATGACTACAAATGGAGCAGTCCCACTTCTCATGGGCTAATTTAGGCCAGTTGCTCAGAGCCTCCTCCATGTGTGTTTCTGTGATGTCAGAGGAGGGCTTCAGGTCTAGATACCCCCCCCCCCCCCCCCCCCCCCCCCCCCCCCATTATCTGTGTGAGCCGCTGTCAGGGCTGTATGTTTATCTGCCTAGCTATTCCTGCCTGTTGCCTGGTGGCTGGTGGGCTGGACTACTACGCATGTCTCAGCTGGAAATTACAGCTAGAGGAGTCAAACTTAAGTAAAACACACCGGAATGTTTGTGTGTATCGATGTTAGGATGGACATTGTTCGGAGTGTGTGTTTCATTTGTGGTGGACGACAGACAATTAACTCTTACATAAGCAGCTGTCGCCCTCTCACATTTGTGGTAGCTTTTCCAGGATGGATGACCAAGTGTGAAGGACCAAAAATAACTGTACCTTTAATGGGTGAATAAGCTATGTGTAAACTAAAGAAACATTTGAGGTGAACTGTTCCAGAGAATGGGTTCTGGAGTTTACTGTAAGTCCTCTGAAGGATTATTTTCATACACTAGATTTCTCTATCAACTGTTTATGATTTAGGACGGGACCTTTCTCACAGAGTAATCTGAAAACTCCACAAATAACATTAAAATGAATGGAAGAACATAGGTAATAGAGGTATCATATACATGTTATTGCAAGAGTAAAAAAGACATTATGCTTATCAAAGAAAAACAGTAAATCGACGTTATGATTTGGGGTTGTATAAGTAATGACCAACTGTAGTTAAAGAATGGATTCCATAAAATACATTGATTCAATTGCTTCTGAAAACGTTCCATTTCTTAAATAGGTAGAGCAGCTGACAGACGAACAGAAAAATGGTATGTAAAATGTATTCATTTGTATTTCATTAAGGTTTGCTAATCTATGTGGGATATATCCTCAAGTTTCGCTCAATTGAATCACAATCTAAAATAATATTAAGCTTAAAAATGTGTACCATTCTCTCCTTCAGGCCAAAATGAAAAGTAAACGTTAGATTTCTCAGGAGGATTAAATAAGAGAAAGTATTTCTTACACTACAGTAGCACACACATAGAACTGATCCTGGAAAAAGAGGGGAGGTGGAAAATAATTAGAAATATGGTCCTGTGCTGTGCTGTGTGTTGCAGAGTTCAAGGCGGCCTTTGACATCTTTATCCAGGATGCGGAGGACGGCTGCATCAGTACCAAGGAGCTGGGCAAGGTGATGAGGATGCTGGGGCAGAATCCCACCCCCGAGGAGCTGCAGGAGATGATCGATGAGGTGGATGAAGATGGTAAACACACACACACGAAAGAAAGACTCAAATGATCACAATAGGCACATTTATTTCCCATCAATAGTTCCCATAATGATTCACGTATGAGAGTATTTGGTGAGCTCATCAGACATGTACAAGAATGGTACACAACAAAGACAAGCACTAGTGGTCTGCTCATCAAAAGGCCAATTCATGGCTCAGCAGGGACAGTTGTACATTGTTCTTTGTAAGACCGTAAACACACTAATGAAAAACATCACATGGCTGAGTAGAGTATCTCGTGACATGTAACTGCTACAGATGTAGGATCTTAATTTGACCTATATTGTCACAGCAAAATAATCAAAAGTCAAATCAAATCAAATTTTATTAGTCACATGCGCCGAATTCAACAGGTGTAGACCTTACAGTGAAATGCTTACTTACGAGCCCCTAAACGACAGTGAAGTTTAAAAAAATACGAACAAGAATAAGAGACAAAAGTACCAAGTAATTAAAGAGGAGCAGTAAAAAAGAACAATACATACAGGGGGGTGCCGGTACAGAGTCAATGTGCGGGGGCACCGGTTAGTTGAGGTAGTATGTACATGCAGGTAGAGTTATTTAAAGTGACTATGCATAGATGACACAGAGAGTGGCAGTGGTGTGGAGAGGGGAGGGGGGCAATGTGAATAGTCTGGGTAGCCATTTGACTAGATGTTCAGGAGTCTTATGGCTTGAGGGTAGAAGCTGTTCAGAAGCCTCTTGGAACTAGACTTGGCGCTCCGTTACTGCTTTCCGTGTGGCAGCAGAGAGAACGGTTTATGACTAGGGTGGCTGGAGTCTTTAACAATTTTCAGGCCCTTCCTCTGACACCGCCTGGTATAGAGGTCCTGGATGGCAGGAAGCTTGGCCCCAGTGATGTACTGGGCCGTTCGCACTACCCTCTGTAGTGCCTTGCGGTCGGAGGCCGAGCAGTTGCCATACCAGGCAGTGATGAAACCAGTCAGGATGCTCTCGATGGTGCAGCTGTAGAACCTTTTGAGGATCTGAGGACTCATGCCAAATCTTTTCAATCTCCTGAGGGGGAATAGGTTTTGTCGTGCCCGCTTCACAACTGTCATGGTGTACTTGGACCATGTTAGTTTGTTGGTAATGTGGACACCAAAGAACTTGAATCTCTCAACCTGCTCCACTGCAGCCCTGTCGATGAGAAAGGGGGTGTGCTCGGTCCTCTTTTTCCTGTAGTCCACAATAATCTCCTTTATCTTGATAACGTTGAGGGAGAGGTTGGCGTCCTGGCATCACAGGGCCAGGTCTCTGACCTCCTCCCTATAGGTTGTCTCGTTATTGTCGGTGATCAGGCCTACCACTGTTGTGTCATCGGCAAATTTAATGATGGAGTTGTGCCTGGCGTGCAGTCATGAGTGAACAGGGAGTACAGGAGGGGGCTAGGCACGCACCCCTAAGGGGCGCCTGTGTTGAGGATCAGCGTGGTGGATGTATTGTTACTTACCCTTACCAACTGGGGGCGGCCCGTCAGGAAGTCCAGGATCCAGTTGCAGAGGGAGGTGTTTAGTCCCAGGGTCTTTAGCTTATTGATTTAGCTTTGAGGGCACTATGGTGTTGAACGCTGAGCTGTAGTCAATGAATAGCATTCTCACATAGGTGTTCCTTCTGTCCAGATGGGAAAGGGCAGTGTGGAGTGCAATAGAGACTGCATCATCTGTGGATCTGTTGGGGCGGTATGCAAATTGGAGTGGTTCTAGGTTTTCTGGGATGATGGTGTTGAGGTGAGCCATGACCCGCCTTTCAAAGCACTTCAAAGCACGTGAGTGCTACGAGTCGGTAGTCATTTAGGCAGGTTACCTTAGTGTTCTTGGGCACAGGCACTATGGTGGTCTGCTTAAAACATGTTGGTATTACAGACTCGGACAGGGAGAGGTTGAAAATGTCAGTGAAGACACTTGCTAGTTGGTCAGCGCATGCTCACAGTACACGTCCTGGTAATCGTCTGGCACTCACTCACATCAGCTGCGGAGAGTGTGATCACACAGTCTTCCGGTACAGCTGGTGCTCTCATGCATGTTTCAGTGTTATTTGCCTCGAAGCAAGCATAGAAGTAGTTTAGCTCGTCCGGTAGGCTCCTAATCCTGCAGCAACAGGATTTTAACGTTTAGTCCTAATCAGTGGTTAGGCTATTAGCTGGCCAAAAGTAGGCTATGTGAAAAGTGCAATATGGTTAATATAACCATGAGTTGGTTTTCAGTGAATTCATGTAAATCCCAAAGCTCATATGCATTTCCTGCGGTGCAGGAAAATTCTCAGCAACAAAAGAGTGATCAAATGAAGGTCTATATATCAAAGACAGGCTCCTTGACCCAAAACGTTGCGCAACATCATCCTGTTGCTGTGTCTTTGCAGGCAGTGGAACTGTGGACTTTGATGAGTTCCTGGTGATGATGGTGAGGTGCATGAAGGACGACAGCAAAGGGAAAACAGAGGAGGAACTGTCAGATCTCTTCTGCATGTTTGACAAGTATGTTTATCCTCATAAGTACATGAGGAGACTCATAAGGGGGATGAACTCTGGAAAAGTAACTCTTCATAGTCTTACCCAACTAACCCACAGTTTATGGATGGATTATAGCGTATTAGATTTATACAGTGCTTTTCACCAGGACTAACATGTTCAACACTCTATAGGAGTACCTTACCCTGCTCTCACCAATGTGCAGAACCCACATGGTTGATATATGACAGCACTCACTACACCGACTCCAGCCGAACGTTTAGGATTTTTATATTCCAGTTATTGCCTTAGATGGTTCTTGATAACTACACATTTTTTGTAAAACAGATTTATTGGATCAGCTGGTGCAATTCTACCACCAGGATAGAGAGACACAGGAATGTACACTATAGAGTTGTAGCTTGTTGTGACAGTTAGTTTCTCTTTTAGCCTACTTGTAATTGTTTGGCAAGGCAACTATGAAGCCTTTTTTAAATACAGAAACTGTCATGTAGCCAGGTTAATAAATATATAATAATAATAATAATTTGTGCCATTTAGCAGACACTTTTATCCAAAGTGACTTACATTCATGCATGCATACATCTTTGCATGGGTGGTCCCAGCAGGAACAGACTTGTAAAGCAGTATAAATAATCCTCTTCTCCTATGCCCCCAGGAATGCGGACGGCTACATAGACTTGCAGGAGCTGAAGGTAATGCTGGAGGCCACAGGGGAGGCTATCACTGAGGACGACATTGAGGAGCTCATGAAGGACGGAGACAAGAACAACGATGGGAAAATCGACTACGACGGTGAGGTTTTGACCATGACATACTGTAGAGACAGAAGCATTCCTTCCTCTGATCTTCTATTCATGATAATGATGCAATTAAAAATATGGATATTTCACTGCTAGAAAAGGAAATTGTCAATATAAATGATGCATGGTAACATATTATTGACCAGTAAAGCAGTGTAGTGACCAAAGTGAGTAAATAGTTTTTCTTTGTGTTCAATTAAGATTGTAGTTGACTAAATGACTCCCCTTCTCCTCCCCTTCATTACAGAGTTCTTAGAGTTTATGAAAGGAGTAGAATAAAGAACATCAATAGAAGACAGAGTTCCCTGGCCCTTGATGATATTTTTGTGTTTCACTTCAACATCACAGACATCTGGAGGCTGACTTTTGGATGTCATTGGCAGAACTTCTGAACGACTTGCAAGATTTAGTTGAATAATCAATCTATCTAATTGCTTACGTATTTTTAGAACGACCATTTCTTGCATTGTTTTAAATACAGTTGTAACTCGTTTTGGTGTCCATAGGCTACATTTGTTTAAATATAAGCAGCCGAAAATAAATCACATAACTCGCATATCACTTCAGTTTGGCTACTTGAACTATGTATTACTGTTTTATTTCAAATGTCATGTGTACAGTTTACACATCTCTTCTTTTTCAAAGTTGCTGATGTTATGTTGCCGGACCGAATGCTGTTTGAAATGCATCCTATTAGTCATAGGACAGTGCATCTGTTCGTAGAAGTCCCTGTAATTAGACTCAGCCCTTTAGTAGTCTAAGCCTACATTTAAATGTACATTTATGTAGTTCTGTCCTTGAGCTGTTCTTGTCTATTAATGTTCTGTATTATGTCATGTTTCATGTTTTGTGTGGACCCCAGGAAGAGTAGCTGCTGCTATCGCAACTACTAATGGGGATTCTAATAAAATACGATAATACCGATACCAAATGCGACGTAGCCACAGTACAGACAAGGTATAATGCAATGGTTGTATGTTTAACATATTCTCTCAGGGCTAGTTACTCTGCTGGAAAGCCTGTGTTGGACGTACCCACCATACGTATGCTTAGAATGTACACTCAACTAATAAATGAGTTAGCCAAAGCAACATCTGGTTTGTCTGATATCATATTAGTTTGAAAGTGTTTGTTTCAATGGAGAGTTTTGTGCTGTCCTGCTTTACTTTAAAAAGTATACAATGGGCTAACGCTCAATAAGGTCATATATTTAGTTGGTAAGAATCTTTCATCATAACCTGTGAACTTTTTACTCCAACACTCCCTTCTGATGTATTCACATTGCTCTCCAATTGATTTCACTGTACATTTTGATGCCACACATAGGATCTTCTCTGCAGGGTTATGTGGCATGTTGAACATATTCCAGCAGTCATATGGTTGGAGGGCCAGTATCTAGTTACACAATGTAATGATATGCACTATTTGTGTCTCTTCACAATACACTATCAAACAGCTCCTTACCTGCAGCTCTTCTAATGTCATGTACCTCATCTCTTGTCCATGCAATCAGCAAAATCTGGACAAAACCAGTAGACCGATAAGAACTCGTATTATAGAACACAGGAATGCTGTAAGGAGAAATGACCCTAAGTCCCCAATCGCACGTAATTTCTCAGAGGCCGGTCACCCCGTCTCCTCCATATCCTTCTGTGCTATACAGCAGATAAAAAGGTTCACGTAGAGGTGTTCATCTTGAATGAAATCTTCTCCAGACAGAATGTAGGTGGATGTTGTATGTAAAAACTCTCCACCCATCAGGCATGAAGGCATGAATGAAGAATGGTTATTGAAGTGTTTTCTGTAACTGGTATTTTGCCTCTTATTTGTGATTGATACACCCACCTAGTGGTGTTGCATATATATATATTTTCGTATATAATCTAGATCACGCATTCTATTTGGGTGTTTATATAAGTTTATGAAGGGGAAGCTCCAGATAGCCCAGAAGAAACTGATCAGGGTAGTATTGAAGCTGAGTCCACTTACTCACATAGGCAGGATGTGCTTTCAGAAGCTCAACTGGCTGCCTGTAGAGGCTCGGGTGTCCCAGATTAGACTGGGTTTGGTTTACAGGAGTATTTACGGTTCTACGCCAAGATATCTAACTGATTACTTTCCCCATGTTAGGGATGCACACAATCACAGCACCAGATCAGGTGTTGCTAATGTGTGCTTATACAGGTTCAGGAGTAATGCTGGGAAAGGTACTTTCTGGTATACTGGAGCCTCAGAGTGGAATGATTTGCCTTTGCCCATAAAAACAATGTCCTCTCTGGGCAGCTTTAAAAATAAAGAAAAAACTGATGTCTGCTGTGCCCATATGAATGTCCCCTATGATGTAACTGCAATGAAGAGATATATGTTCTTCTTCTATGTTTGTGTTTTATTATCTCGCTGTCATACTCTCTTCAATTTTTTCGATCTTGCCTAGCCATCTTGTTTCAAGAAGACCACAATGTAAATAAGTCCCAGGCTGCGGTCCAAACACTTAAAAGACACACCCTATCCCCTCAGCCCTCAAATGAAGTGGGCACTTCTAATGACGTATCATGACGTCTGACGGTATAAACTTGCAGGGCAAGGGGCGAGGAAGGAAGGAATGATTTTTAAAGGACCACGCTTGGCCGGAAATTCGTCACTCGTTTATCCCGCGATGATTGTGTTTTCAGACACCCATAGCTTGTGGTTGCTTTATATTTACTACAGTTAGTTATGAGTGCATGTCTACTTACAGTGGCTTGCGAAAGTATTCACCCCCCGTGGCATTTTTCCTATTTTGTTGCCTTACAAAATGTAAATAGATTTTTTGGGGGGTTTGTATCATTTGATTTACACAACATGCTTACCACTTTGAAGATGCAAAATATTTTTTCTTGTGAAACAAACAAGAAATAAGACACAAAACAGAAAACTTGAGCATGCATAACTATGAAAAACATCCCCACAGCATGATGCTGCCACCACCATGCTTCACTTTGGAGATGATATTCTCGGGGTGGTGTTGAGTTTGCACCAGACATAGCGTTTTCCCTGATGGCCAAAAAGCTTAATTTTAGTCTCATCTGACCAGAGTACCTTCTTCCATATGTTTGGGGAGTCTCCCACATTTGCTTATTTTTTTCTTTAAGCAATGGCTTTTTTTCTGGGCACTCTTCCGTAAAGCCGAGCTCTGTAAGGCTTAAAGTGGTCCTATGGACAGATACTCCAATCTCTGCTGTGGAGCTTTGCAGCTCCTTCAGGGTTATCCTTGGTCTTTTTGTTGCCTCTCTGATTAATGCCCTCCTTGCCTGGTCCATGAGATTTGGTGGGGCGGCCCTCTCTTGGCAGGTTTGTTGTGGTGCCATATTCTTTCAATTTTTTAATAATGGATTTAATGGTGCTCCGTGGGATGTTCAAAGTTTCAGATATATTGTTTTATAACTCAACCCTGATCTGTACTTCTCCACAACTTTGTCCCTGACCTGTTTGGAGAGCTCCTTGGTCTTCATGGTTCCGCTTGCTTGGTTGTGCCCCTTGCTTAGTGGTGTTGCAGACTCTGGGGCCTTTCAGAACAGGTATATACACTGCTCCAAAAAATAAAGGGAACACTTAAACAACACAATGTAACTCCAAGTCAATCAGAATTAACAGAAGTGTGATTGACTTGGAGTTACATTGTGTTCTTTAAGTGTTCCCTTTATTTTTTTGAGCAGTATATATATATATATATATATATATATATATATATATATGTCACGTTCGTTATAGCGATGAGACCAAAACGCAGCGTGATTTGAATGCATCTTCTTTTAATAAAGAAAGAACACGGAATGAACTATACAAAAACAACAAAACGAACGTGAAGCTATATAATCATAGTGCTGACACAAGCAACTCAACATAGACATAGATAATCACCCACGAAATACTCAAGGAATATGGCTGCCTAAATATGGTTCCCAATCAGAGACAACGATAAACAGCTGCCTCTAATTGAGAACCAATCTAGGAAACCATAGACATACAAAACCCCTAGACTGGTATCAACCCCATAAACATACAAAAACCATAGACAGGACAAAAACATATAAACACCCATGTCACACCCTGACCTAACCAAAATAATAAAGAAAACAAAGAATACTAAGGTCAGGGCGTGTCAATATATATATATATATATATATACTGAGATCATGTGACACTTAAATAAAGTCCACCTGTGTGCAATCTAACTAATTATGTGACTTCTGAAGGTAATTGGTTGCACCAGATCTTATTTAGGAGCTTCATAGCAAAGGGGGTTAAAACAGATGCAGCACCACTTTTCAGATTTACATTTTTTATTTATTTTTTGAAACAAGTTATTTTTTTAAATTTCACTTCACCAATTTGGAATATTTTGTGTATGTCCATTACATGAAATCCAAATAAAAATCCATTTAAATTACAGGTTGTAATGAACTAAATAAACTAATAATAAATTAAACGAAAAACGAAAATTGTACTAGGTACTGATTTATAGATTTTCTGATGTATTTTCTTGCCCGATCATGTGACATATGCAATTATAATTGGCGTAGAAACCAGGTGTGTGTGCCGACAATTAACACAGATGATGGCAATCACTTGACAATCAAGTTGACAATCAAATGCATTTAGCCTTTATGAGGCAGAGAGGACCAGTCCAGAGAAGAAGATGCTCTATACTTAAGCCTGTGAGACATTGTGTTAGTGTACTATACTGACATCAAGTGTTCTCATTGTCTTGGATAGGATATTTCAGTTCAATGGAGTGTTGGAAATATTGGGGTCCTGTTAATAAGGAGCAAGGAATTTCCTTTTCAGAAAATGTAAGACCCTACTAATTGAATAACTATAAATAGATTTTCAGATTGCTGTAGTCACAATCATTGACATGGACTAACTTCAAATTCATCTACAGATATTGCCTCTCTAATTTTGATTGATTGTGGACAAACCCTGTCCTGGTGAATACACATGCGACAGACATGCTTTTTAAACGCTCAGAAGATCAACATCGTGCAGTTATCTTTCTTACCACTAAGTGTCAGTAGAAAGACATTCAATCACAGAGGCCATAATCATCATTGATGGAAGAAGGCATGTCAGTCCCCGAGTGTAATGATATCCAATTACTATATCGTAATACACAATTATGTTATTTTATTTTATTAAAAACAAGTGTAACCGCTCTAGGACTGTAATACAAACCTCAAACACGAACATGTGAGCTACGATGAAGTCAAGGTGTAGGCCCTATTTTCAAAGAAAAGGATAGTCATTTCAAACACTTTAATAGAATATTAACGACTAAAAAATTATATAAAATGATCAATCTGTTTAAAGAGAAGATTAAAACAAAGCCAGACTTAGGTCAGACTGATGTCAATAAGATAGAGAATGTAAAGAATGATTGGATGGCGAGTTCGACAGACAGAAGAAAGTCACACAGACAGACACACTTTTACAATAGGTCTAAATTTCTAAGACCTTACATTGACTTGAAGGCTGGATGAATGAAAGGCCCTAAGAAAGCTGTTTGGCAGCAGCAGCCACTGGGGACCTTTTCTTTCTGATATTACTGTAACTGTGGAGTATTCATTCAAGGCCTGTGAGTGAGTCAGGGTGTGTGTGTTTGTTTGTGTGTGTGTTTAGAGTACAATAAAACTCATCAAAGCAGGAGGAATACGTGAAATACATTTCCGTTGCAATTTGTTTTTGAAAGCTCTGCTTTGTCACAGATTTTGAAATTTATAGAAACACAGCATTTGTATCTGAGGACCCTTGGCCATGCTGGTCGTGTGTGACTGTGAATGAATGGGTCTGGGTGTGGTGCAGAGGCAGTTGGCAGGGTTGGGGAGTGACTCAGACAGGCCTGATTACTCATTAAGACACACTGTAGTGTGGTTATATGTCTTAAAGAGCCATGTTGGGTAATATATCTGTGTTTCAGAGACACAGAGGTATGACCTGTTTTTCTATTGTGTATGCTGTGCCTGATGCTTACACCCCTGTAACAATGACCTCTGACAGTGATCGATTAACATTATGTAATGTGTGTGTGTGTGCGTGTGCGTGTGCGTGTGTGTGTGTGTGTGTGTAATGCTGTTATCCCATTGGCTGTCATGGAGCTAGAGACTGACAGTGGTTGTGTCCAGAGTGTGTGCACACCATTGATCCACTGATTGATCCAATATCAATGATGATGCACGTCATCACATGGCACAAATACGATCTAGGGAAAGGGTAACTAAATGATGGATCTATGAAAGCAATCCACATGACAAGATATAAACACAGTTTTATACAGATAGCTTTTTATTGCTAAAAATGTTCCTGCAAAACAGGAAATGCAAACTTGTAGTGTATTTTAGTTTTAAAAAGTCTTCTAAGGTTTGTAATTTCCTCCTTGAAAATCTAGACTTAATTTGCTCTAATGAAAAATGTATCAATCCCTACATAAATGTCAATTAATTATAATCCATATAATATTTCAAATTTCCTGTTGCAGCATATTTTTCCTGGTGTATCAAAACTGGCTCAAGCTGTATATTTTATGATTTATTTCACAATGAATGAATTCATTTTCATTTCAAGAATGACTAGAAATCGGATGTTTACATACACCTTAGCCAAATACATTTAAACTCTGTTTTTCACAATTCATGACATTTAATCCTAGTAAGAAAATCCTGTTTTAGGTCAGTTAGGATCACCACTTTATTTTAAGAATGTGAAATTTCAGAATAATAGTAGAGAGAATGATTTATTTCAGATTTAATTTCTTTCATCTCATTCCCAGTGGGTCAGAAGTTTACATACACTCATTTAGTATTTGGTAGCATTGCCTTGAAATTGTTTACCTTGGGTCAAACATTTTGGGTAGCCTTCCATAAGCTTCCCACAATAAGTTGGGTGAATTTTGGCCCATTCCTACTGACAGAGCTGGTGTAACTGAGTCAGGTTTGTAGGCCTCCTTGCTCGCACACACTTTTTCAGTTCTGCCCACAAAATTTCTATAGGATTGAGGTCAGGGCTATATGATGGCCACTCCAATACCTTGACATTGTTGTCCTTAAGCCGTTTTGCCACAACTTTGGAAGAATGCTTGGGGCCATTGTCCATTTGGAAGACCCATTTGTGACCAAGCTTTAACTTCCTAACTGATGTTTTGAGATGTTGCTTCAATATATCCACATAATTTTCCTGCCTGTGATGCCATCTATTTTGTGAAGTGCACCAGTTCCTCCTACAGCAAAGCACCACCACAACATGATGCTGCCATCCCCGTGCTTCACGGTTGGGATGGTGTTCTTCGGCTTGCAAGCCTCCCCCTTTTTCCTCCAAACATAACGATGGTCATTATAGCCATATATACTTTTGTACCTGTTTCCTCCAGCATCTTCACAAGGTCCTTTGCTGTTGTTCTGGGATTGATTTGCACTTTTCGCACCAAAGTACGTTCATATCTAGGAGACAGAACATGTCTCCTTCCTGAGCGGTATGACGGCTGCGTGGTCCCATGGTGTTTATATTTGCGTACTATTGTTTGTACAGATGAACGTGGTACCTTCAAGCGTTTGGAAATTGTTTCCAAGGATGAACCAGACTTGTGGAGGTCTACAATTGTTTTTCTGAGGCCTTGGCTGATTTCTTTTGATTTTCCCATGATGTCAAGCAAAGAGGCACTGAGTTTGAAGGTAGGCCTTGAAATACAGCCACAGGTATACCTCCATTTGACTCAAATTATGTAACTTTGCCTATCAGAAGCTTGACCCACTGGAATTGTGATACAGTGAATTATAAGTGAAATAATCTGTCTGTAAACAATTGTTGGAAAAATAACTTGTGTCATGCACAAAGTAGATGCCCTAACTGACTTGCCAAAACTATAGTTTGTTAACAAGAAAATTGTGGTGGTTGAAAAACAAGTTTTAATGACTCCAACCTAAGTGTATGTAAACTTCCGACTTCAACTGTAGTTCAGTTGTTTATAGTGTACTTCTGAGGAGATAACTAATCATACAATGTCACTACCTCCCACATGGAAATGGAGCTTAGTTAAAAGTAGCAGGCTTTTGGGATTATGGGAGTCCTGTTTTACCCTCTCGACTACATGGTATTATCTTGGAAGTGTTCCAAAGGACAAAGGCACAAAAATATAAGGGTATCATGTCTGGATATTCAAAAAATGTTGGTGAGGTGATCCTTTTTTAGGTAAAGGTAGAACAATTTCTATAATATGACAATCATTATCTGTCTTTGATGTGAGCACACACTATTAATAATCCAGTAAGAACACCTTAGGGTGCGAAAATAATGTCATGCAGAAAGTTGAGAATAATACCCTAAAAAGATTAAGAGGCAGAAGAAGATAATTATTGCAGATGATCTAAAAGCCAAACAATTTCCTCCTAGGAAGAAGATGCATAACAGATCCCAAATAGTATGTGGCATCTCAAACCATTTTTTTTTTCATGAGGAAATGAAATGAGTAGTTTGGTCCTTGTTACTGTAAATGCACAATGAAGGAGTGGAAAGCTTACACAAAGAGAGAGTGGAAAGACTGTAAATCAGACTGGAACAGACAGAATATTGTATTATGATGCTCCATCCCACTTCTCTTCTCTAGAGAACAATGAAGTACTGTTTGACTGAACTAACCACAATGGGCAATGGAAGAGTAAGGATTCGAGAAACAGAAATCTCAAGATTCCACTGTTCTATTCATCGATTCAAATCAATGAGAGCAATTGTTTTTGTTTTTATGTATCGTTACATTAAATAAAACGCTTTGTCTATTTTTACATTATAAAAAAATATATAGCATTATTACAGTGTTGGTAATTTCTCGCTCACAACACTGTTCTAAATGCAACCATGTTGGGGAAACCTGTAAATCACACATGAAACAGACAACTCTCCTTATGTATGTGCTATTAATGTAATCTCTAGGGTGTAGGGATAGAGACAAAGTTACAAAAACTCCCTGGCCGAGGATTAACACTCAAAGAACCCACTCGCATCCAGTGATATAATTGTGATGGTAACCTGTGTGCTGGGATTCCAAGGCCCGAAGCATGGCTCTGATTGGCTTAGCCAGCTATTCCATACTGTAAGCACCATATGGCCTTGCATGAGTGGGATACCAGCCAGAGAGAGAGTGTTCCGTTCCCACGAAAGATCCTTCTCTGTGGTCTGGGTTTACATACAGGAGAGATAGTGTTTTGTGTCGGGTCTGTCTATGACTGAGGAATGCGCCCTTAAGCTGTACGGACCTACCCTGCCTTGTAAACTCTTACCCTCTATCTAAAGTTGAGGGGCTTTTCAAGGACTCCACTGTCCCACTGAACTTTGCCACGTTCATTTGACTAGATAACTCAGTTTTGCCCCTCTTTGTAAGTACAGAGTTAGTGTACATGTCCCAGGCCGGATGGTGGATTTGGCCATGGAAACAGTGGCTTCTGGTCTTAGCAGATGGCATCCTCTCCCTGCCCCTCGTACTCCATGTGGCTCTACTTTACACATGACCCACTATTCTGTGCCAACACTTAGACTCCTATTCCTTCTACGTTGATACGTACTTCTCAGAAACAAGTTAGTGTTTGCGTTGGTAGATAATACATTGAGTGTACAAAACATTAAGAACACCTTCCTAATATTGACTTGCACCCCCCCCCCTCCCCCAAAGGGATGCTGCCCCATGTTGACTCCCATGCTTCCCACAGTCGTGTCAAGTTGGCTGGATGTCTTTTCGGTGGCAGACCATTCTTGATACACACAGGAAACTGTTGAGCGTGAAAAAACAGTTCTTGACACAACCCGCTGTAGTACCCACTGTGACTATTAAAACCTACCCTAACCAGAAACCGTGGATAGATGGTAACATTCGTGCGAAACTGAAAGCGTGAACCACCACATTTAACTATGGCAAGGTGACGGGGAATATGGCAGAATATAAACAGTGTAGTTATTCACTCCGCAAGGCAATCAAACAAGCTAAATGTCAGTATAGAGATAAAGTGGAGTCAATTCAACGGCTCTGACACGAGACGTATATGGCAGGGACTACAGACAATCACGGACTCAAAAGGAAAACCAGCCACGTCTCCGAGACCGACGTCTTGCTTCCAGTCAGGCTAAACACATTCTTTACACGCTTTGAGGATAACACAGTGCCACCGGCGCGGACCGCTACCAAGGACTGTGGGCTCTCCTTCTCCGTGGCCGACGTGAGTAAAACATTTAAACGTGTTAACCCTCGCAGGGCTGCCGGCCCATATGGCATCCCTAGCCGCGTCCTCAGAGCATGCGCAGACCAGCTGGCTGGTGTGTTTACGGGCATATTCAATCTCTCCCTATCCCAGTCTGCTGTTCCCACATGCTTCAAGATGGCCACCATTGTTCTTGTACCCAAGAAGGAAAAAGTAACTGAACTAAATGACTATCGCACCGTAGCACTCACCTCTGTTATCATGAAGTACTTTGAGAGACTAGTCAAGGGTCAAATTACCTCAACCTTACCTGCCATCCTAGGCCCACTTCAATTTGCTTACCGCCCCAATAGATCCACAGACGATGCAATCGCCATCACTCTGCACACTGCCCTATCCCATCTGGACAAGAAGAATACCTATGTAAGAATGCTGTCTATTGACTACAGCTCAGCATTCAACACCATAGTACCCTCCACGCTCATCATCAAACTTGATGGCCCTGAGTCTGAACCCTGCCCTATGAAACTGGGTCCTGGACTTCCTGACGGACCGCCCCCAGGTGGTGAAGGTAGGAAACATCCACTCTGCTGATATAGTCTTAATTCATTCCTACTTAGATTTGTGTGTATTGGGTATATGTTGTGTAATTTGTTAGATATTACTGCACTGTCGGAGCTAGAAGCACAAGCATTTCACTACACCTGCAATAACATCTGCTAATCACGTGTATGTGACCAATAAACTTTGATTTGATGGCACCTACTACCATACCCCATTCAAAGGTACATCAATATTTTGTCTTGCCCATTCACCCTCTGAATGGCACACATACACAATCCATGTCTCAATTGTCTGAAGGCTTAAAAATCCTTCTTTAATCTGGCTCTTCCCCTTCATCTACACTGATTGAAGTGTATTTAACAAGTGGCATTAATAAGGGTTTATAGCTTTCACCTGAATTCCTCTGGTCAGTCTGTCATGGAAAAAACAGGTGTTCTTAATGTTTTGTATACTCAGATATGAGTCCATAGATAAGGGGATATCTCTTTTGGAAAGGAGATGTTTTCTTATCTCAAGACACGTCCTGGAAGCATACGGCACTTCTCGATTAGATAAGGAGGTAGAAAGAGCCACAAAATTTCACCAATGTTGATACAGTAGCTACATCATTGATGTGACTACAAGACATTCATACGGCACTACAAGCTAAGTATAGAGTAGTAGGCCTAACTCAAACTGTTGCAAAGAGTACACACTTAGACCTCTTAGGCTACTGAACAACATGCAAACTGGACTCATTACGTTACTAAGCTTTAGGTGAATAACTGTATTTACAGACATTACATTATTTAAGCAACTTAATCTCATCATATGCTGATGAAAACCTTATACCACTCTACCTTGCTCTAAGAATATGCATAATATCATTATTGCACCATCAAAACACATACAGTAACTTTCCCATGGGTGATTTGACTGAAGGCTTTTGTTGATGTATCTATACAGTATTGTGTCCTTGTCATGAATGTTATCAAGCTTGTTTCCAAAAGACATCAGCTGATAATCAATGGAGAGTGTCTCAGAGATTCTACTGGAAAAACATAGAGATAAAAATATGTGACAGCAATTGACCTTAGCATATTTTTTTATTTAACTAGGCAGGTCAGTTTAGAACAAATTCTTCATTTTCAATGACTGCCTAGAAACAGTGGGTTACCTGCCTTGTTCAGGGGCAGAACGACAGATTTTTACCTTGTCAGCTCGGGGATTTGATCTTGCAACGTTTCAGTTACTAGTCCAATGCTCACTAGGCTAACTGCCGCCCCAATATGCACAATGAGTTCAGACTAGTCCTGAATATGTTGACTATGTCTTCACAAGAATTACACAACTTTTTTATCACAAGTATTTGTGAAAAAATCAATGTTTATATAACTTTTCAACAGCTCTCGGATGTTACACAAAACACTAGCATGACACTGTATGTAGGCGTCCATGTACCCTACTTCTACCATCCACTTCTTCAAACACACTCCCCCATCTCTGTGTGGGAAAGTCCATGCTAACGTTAAATCTAGACATCATTCCATTACAGAGTTGAGGGTGGAGAAAGCAATGCTAATTGCCTTAAATGTGATTCAGGGGGTTGTATTTATTAAGGAACCCCATTGGCAGCAGCTACTCATCCTGGGGTCCAGCAAAACGTAGGCAGTTACAGTGCATTCGGAAAGTATACAGACCCCCTTTTCCACATTTTGTTATGTTACAGCCTTTACCAAAAAAAGTATTATGTTTTTTTACTCATCAATCTATACACAATACCCCATAATGACAAAGTAAAAAACTTAAATATCACATTTACATAAGTATTCAGACCCATTACTCAGTACTTTGTTGAAGCACCTTTGGCAGCGATTACAGCATCGAGTCTTCTTGGGTATGATGCTACAAGCTTGGCACACCTGTATATGGGGAGTTTCTCCCATTCTTTTCTGCAGATCCTCTCGCGCTCTGTCAGGTTGGATGGGGAGCGTCACTGCACAGCTATTTTCAGGTCTCTCCAGAGATATTTGATTGGGTTCAAGTCCGGGCTCTGGCTGGGCCACTCAAGGACATTCAGAGACTTGTCCCGAAGCCACTCCTGCGTTGTCTTGGCTGTGTGCTCGGGTCGTTTTCCTGTTGGAAGATAAACCTTCGCCCCAGTCTGAGGTCCTGAGCACTGGAGCAGGTTTTCATCAAGGATCTCTCTGTACTTTTCTCTGTTCATCTTTCCCTAGATCCTGATGAGTCTCCCAGTCCCTGCTGCTGAAAAACATCCCCACAGCATGATGCTGCCTCCACCATGCTTCACCGTAGGGATGGAGCATACTACCACATATCTACAACACATAAGCCATGTGTACGCGTGTGTATAGAGTGTATGTTATTATATGTGTGTGTATTTGTGTGTCTGTGCCTGTGTGCGTCCCTCTTGACAGTCCCCGATGTTCCATAATGGGTATTTATTTCTTGTTTTTAAATCTGATTTTACTGCTTGCATGAGTAACTTGATGTGGAATAGAATTCCATGTAGTCATGGCTCTGATCTATTTAATACTGTGCACCTCTCATAGTCTGTTCTGGACTTGAGGACTTTGAAGAGACCTCTGGTGGCATGTCTTATGGGATATGCATTGTTTTCTGTGCTGTGTGCTAGTATTTAAAACAGACAGCTTGGTGCATTCCACATGTCAACACTTCTCACAAATACAAGTAGTGATGAAGTCAATCTCTCCTCTACTTTGAGCCAGGAGAGATTGACATGCATATTATTAATGTTAGTTCTCAGTGTACATTCAAGGGCCAACCATGTTGCGGGCCAATTGTAATTTTTTTAAGTCCCTCTTTGTACCACCTGACCACAGGACTGGACAGACCTCTCCCCATCTTAGCTACTGTTGCATCAATATGTTTTGACCATGACAGTTTACAATCCAGGGTTACTCCAAGCAGTTTAGTCTCCTCAACTTGCTCAATTTCCATATTATTTATTACAAGATTTTGTTGAGGTTTAGGGTTTAATTAATAATTTGTCCCAAATACAATGCTTTAAGTTTTTGAAATATTTAGGAATAACTTATTTCTTGCTACCCATTCTGAAACTGACTGCAGCTCTTTGTTCAGTGAGGCAGTGATTTCACTTGCTGTGGTAGCTGATGTGTATAGTTTTGAGTCATCAGCATACATAGACACACAGGCTTTACCCAGTGCAAGTGGAAGGTCATTAGTAAAGATTGAAAAAAGTAAGGGGCCTAGACAGCTGCCCTGGGGAATGCCCGACTCTACCTGTATTATGTTGGAGAGGTTTCCATTAAAGAACACCCTCTGTGTTCTGTGAGACAGGTAACTCTCTGTCCACAATATAGCAGGGGATGTAAAGCAATAACACATTCATTTTTCCAGGCGCAGATTATGATTGATAATGTCAAAAGCTGCACTGAAGTCTAACAAATACACTCCCACAATGTTTTTATTATCAAATTCTCTCTGCCAATCATCAGTCATTTGTATAAATGCAGTACATGTTGAATGCCCTTCCCTTTAAGCATGCTGAACATCTGTTGTTCATTTGTTTACTGTGAAATAGCATTGAATCTGGTCAACCAAGCCTGAGGTCACACACCTTCCTGTATGCTTAGATTCAACATGGAAAACAGTGGAGGCTGCTGAGGGGAGAACGGCTCATAATAATGGCTTTAACGGAGCGAATAGAATGGCATCAAACCATGTGTTTGATGTATTAGATACCATTCCACTGATTCCGCTCCATTCCGTTACCACGAACCCGTCCTCCCCAATTAAGGTGCCACCAACCTCCTGTGATGGTAATATCGTCCGCTATCATCCTCAGTAATTTTCCATCCAAGTTGTCAGACCCAGGTGGCTTGTCACTGTTGATAGACAACAACTAAAACTCACCTCTTCCACACTCACTTCACAGAATTCAAAACATTTGAACATCTTGGCTATGTTCTGTTATAATCTCCACCCGGCACAGCCAGAAGAGGACTGGCCACCCCTCATAGCCTTGTTCCTCTCTAGGTTTCTTCCTAGGTTTTGGCCTTTCTAGGGAGTTTTTCCTAGCCACCGTGCTTCTACACCTGCATTGCTTGCTGTTTGGGGTTTTAGGCTGGGTTTCTGTACAGCACTTTGAGATATCAGCTGATGTAACAAGGACTAAATAAATAAATTTGATTTGATTTGTCTTTCATTATTTGGTCAGTTTGCCTGGATGTGTAGATTCAGAAATAGTTTTTGGCTTGTCATGACTAAGTTTGCTAATCTAGCCAATAAAAAATGTATTAATGTAGTTGGCAATATCTGTGGGTTTTGTGATGAATGAGCCATCTGATTCAATGAATGATGGAGCCAAGTTTAATTTAAGGTTCTCCAAAGCTTTTTACTATCATTATTTATATAATTTATCTTTGTTTCATAGGACAGTTCTTCTTCTTTTCGTTCAGTTTTGTGTGCAGCCAGACTTCCAAAGTGGATAGTAAAAAAATAAAATATATATACTTAAATTATACTTCATTAACATATTTTAATATATTTAAGTATATTTGTGATAAATATACTTAAGCATATTAATAATTATCTAAATTGGAACAATTATAAATACATTTAATGCATTTAATGTCAATTTTATTAGTATTTTACTAGCATTGAAATATATTGAATACATTTAAAATGATCTAAATTGTGGCACTTTTTTTGAACTTAGGTACGTGCATTCGAAAAGTATTCGGACCCCTTCCTTTTTTCCAAATGTTTTTACATTACAGTCTTATTCTAAAATTGATTAAATTAATGTATTTCTGTATCAATTGACACACAACACCCCATAATGACAAAGTGAAAACAGGTTTTCAGAAATGTTCGCAAATGTCTAAAAAATATAAAACATAAATACCTTATTTACATAAATATACTTGCCATTCATTTTGCCTCATCCCTCTTGCCTCATCCCGCTCAACCATACCATTTAAAAATCCTCATCAATCCATGGGGATCCATGGGGATTTTTACAGTAATTTTCTTAATGGGTGCATGCTTATTAGTAATTGGAATAAACTATTTCGTAAATTTGTCAAGTGCAGTGTCCGGTTACTCCTCATTACACACCACAGACCAGCAAATATTCAACATAGGAATCACTACAAACTTATTTTATGAGCTCTTATACACTATATTAGGCCCAGCCTTTGGAGCTTTGGTTTTCCTAGATATGGCTGTTATATTATGATCAACTTATCCGATGGATTTAGAAACTGCTTTAGAGCAGATTTCTGCAGCATTAGTAAAGATGTGATCAATACATGTGGATGATTTAATTCCTGTGCTGTTTGTAAATGCCCTGATAGGTTGACTGATAACCTGAACCAGGTTGCAGGCGCTGGTTACAGTTTTATGCTTTTTCTTGAGTGGGCATCTTGATAAAAGCCAGTCAATATTTAGGTCACCTTTGTTCATTTCACATAGAGTACAAGTCAGTACCAGTTTGGACACACCTACTCATTCAACAGTTATTCTTTATTTGTACTATTTTATACATTGTAGAATAATAGTGAAGACATCAAAACTATGAAATAATACATATGGAATCATGTAACCAAAAAAGTGTTAATAAACAAATCCAAATACATTTTATATTCTTCAAAGTAGCCACCCTTTGCCTTGATGAAAGCTTGCACACTCTTGAATGAGTAGGTGTGTCCAAACATTTGACTGGTACCGTACATTATCAAGCATTACACACATACACTATATATACAAAAGTATGTGGACATCCCTTCAAATGTATGGATTCGGCTATTTCAGCCACAGCCACTGCTGACAGCTGTATCAAAGCACACAGCCATGCAATCTCCATAGACAAACATTGACAGTAGAATGACCTTACTAAAGAGTTTAGTGACTTTCAACGTGGCACCGTCATGCCACTTTTGTCAAATTTATGCCCTGCTACAGCTACCCCGGTCAACTGTAAGTGCTGTTATTGTGAAGTGGAAACGTTGAGGAGCAACAACAGCTTAGCCGCGAAGTGGGAGGCCACACAAGCTCATAGAACGGGACCGTCGAGTGCTGAAGCGCGCAAAAATAATCTGTCATCGGTTGCAACACTCACTACCGAGTTCCAAACTGCCTCTGGAAGCAACGTCAGCACAAGAATGTTCGTCGGGAGCTTCATGAAATGGGTTTCCATGGTTGAGCAGCCGCACACAAGCCTAAGATCCCATGCGCAATGCCAAGTGTCGGCTGGAGTGGCCATTGGACTCAGTTGAAGCAATTGGGGCAGTTGAAATGTGTTTTCTGGAGTGATGAATCACGCTTCACCATATGGCAGTCCGACGGACAAATCTGGGTTTAGCGGATGCCAGGAGAACGCTATCTACCTCAATGCATAGTGCCAACTGTAAAGTTTGGTGGAGGAGAAATAATGGTCTGGGGCTGTTTTTCATGGTTCGGGCTAAGCCCCTTAGTTCCAGTGAAGGGGAATCTCAACGCTACAGCATGCAATGACATTCTAGACGATTCTGTGCTTCCAACTTTGTTGCAAAGGGAAGGCCCTTTCCTGTTTCAGCATAACAATGCCCCCGCGCACAAAGCGAACAGAAATGGTTTGTCGAGATCGGTGTGGAAGAACTTGACTGGCCTGCACAAAGCCCTAAACTCAACCCCATCGAACACTTTTGGGATGAATTGGAACATCGACTGCGAGCCAGGCCTATTCGTCCAACATCAGTGCCAGACCTCACTAATTCTCTTGTGGCTGAATGGAAGCAAGTCTCCGCAGCAATGTTCAAACATCTAGTGGAAAGCCTCCCCAGAAGAGTGGAGGCTGGTATAGCAGCAAAGGGGGGACCAACTCCATATTGGAATGATATGTTTGACGAGCAGCTGTCCACTTACTTTTGATCATGTAGTGTATTATTCAAATAATGACTGTTATCACTTGGTGGTCTATAGCAGCTTCCCACAAGAATGGGCTTTAGGTGAGGCTGGTGAAACTGTAGCCATATTACTTGACATGAGATCCTCACTAAGCTTTACAGGAATATGACTCTAAACATAAATGTCAACACATCCAGCTTTGGCATTCCTGTCTGTTTTTGAAACCAAGTATTGCTACCACTGTATCATCTAAGGTATTATCTGGGTTTCAGAGATTGTCAGTTAATGAATGTTCTCTGTTACTAGAAAGTTATAAGGAACGATTTCATGTTTCTTAGGCTACATATGTAAAAGTGGGCCATTTCTAAGCACTTTTCTGAGATTCTTGATTGTTTTTATTGCTTTACTGGGAGGCTTATCAGAGGTAGGCATGACAGTGATGGTTGCAAGGTGAGCTGCACACAGTAGACTTTCTACTAGGGCAAACCGCCTAAGTGCTAACAGTATAACTCAGGTTCATTGGCGCATAATTACTGCATACAATAGCTGTAGGATTGACAGAGGCACTCAGGGAAGTTAGAGGGACATACATGATATATTACTTACATTATGATTGTCAAAGCTCCTGGGATAATGTACATTTGCAGCAGCACTACAACAACTTAGCGACACAATGGTAGTGATTATCTGAGCAGGGTTTGGGTCAAATCATTGTCTCAATGCAAATGCACAGACATGGTCCAGGAGCCAAGACGATTTGGATGGAATCCCTCATTTCTGTAAAGCATCTTCTGTTTCCAAAAGGTGTCATAGTTCTCTATAAAAGTTACGCCAACAGAGCTACAGTCGTCTTTTAGCCAGGTGTATAATGCCGGTAGTCTGCTGAATCTTTCACAGGCGCGGGCCAGCGATGATTGCCGGCTTTTTAAAATCTTTCTGTAATCACCCCAAGAACAGGAAATAACATAGTGACGACAGTGCATTACATTCCAATGTGGTGCATGTATAGTTCTGTGAAATGATCGCTAAAGAATGTAAACATGATGCCGATATAAACGATGTGACCTCAGTGTCAGCAGAAAGGTGACTGTTCAATGCCTTGTTGCTTTTATCTTGTTTGACCACTATTATTATTTCCTCACTGGCAGTGCAGAGGCAATTGATGAGCATTATTTGTATTGTCTGACACTACCATGTCCTCACTAGCGTGAAACAGTTTACAACAAATTCCCTGGTATCTAGTACATGCGGATTGGTTCAGATCAATATGACCCAGTTCATCACGTATCGTATGTCAATAAGATTACATCCAGATCACATCCAGCTGTGAGGCCTAATTCAGCCTCTATCTCTCTATGCTTGGTAACTAAGGTAGGACAAATCAACATGAGGCAGGGAAAAACAACATGATGTCATTCCTGCACGTTTTGCCAAATTGTGAGATTAGGATTATTCTACACGGCCGTCCCTGAGAACATCTCCCTTCCACAGACAAAGCGTGACCAGGGTAAAAATCCTCCTAGCGATGATAGTATTGATTCAGATGAGATTCTCTTTCACAGTGGAAAAGCTCAATGGTCTGACAAAGTACTGGGAATGAACTGAGCCAGCAACTGTAATAGATAGTACTTCATTCAATATTTTTATCTAATTTATTTTCATGATTGAAGTGAATATCGGATCATTGTTGTACTAATGTACAGTTGATATTTCTAAAATGAATGGACTTTAGGAGTACTTTATAATGTCAAACTTGGAGGAACTGATTGAAAGTTATACAGTAAGTTAACACATACTATTATCCCATTAGTCAGACCTCTCTTTAAAATGTGATTCATCTCTCGGAAACGCTCCAGGTTCAATGAAGGATAAATAAATAAGTCAATTATTCCAGACATATTTGTGCCATTGAGTCAGTGGTAGCTGTGAGATTCTCTTACTGTCATGCAATGTGCTGAATGTGAGGCCTGTGGATGTGCTTAACCACAGCAGGTGTGGAGCAGCTTCTTCTCTCTGTCTCTTTATCTTTCAAACAAACACACACAAAAAACATTGTCTCTCCTACCCCCTCTCTCTCTCCCTGTCTCTCTCTCTCCCTCCCTCTCCACCCTCCCGCTCTCTCCCTAAAACCCTGTCAGTCTCAGGGAACATCTGCTTCCCTTGCCACCACTGCTGAGCAAGCAGTGACTTAACCTCTGCTTCCATTCGCTAGTGATTACAACAACAGGACAAAAATACTCCACTAATCTCTTTCAGAGTACATTGACTGAAACATAGGGCTGGAAAGAGGCTATATACCTTCTTAACAATATTAAATGTGCTGTGATGGATCATGAATAAATCAATGATGTCATGGCACCCAGAAGTAAATAACGTTTCTGTTTTCTAAGGTTCACTTTAAATGCTCTCACAGAAAGGCTAGTACCCTAGCAGATTACACTCCCATATTCTCTCACGTTTAATCCAATTGTACAAATATGAGTCAAATGTGAATGACACAACAGGAATTCCTTGAAAACAAATGGTTGAACAGAATGCTCTGGAGAATTCCATAGTAACTGTAAGAGCAGAAGGCAACGGATTGAAGGGAAATTATGCAATAATTGAATACCACAGATGAGGTCTGCCTCTAAAGATAAGGTGGTATGTGATTCTATAATGGAGGAATACCTTTTACACATCAAAGGTCTGGGAATTTCCACATAGGAAGTGTTATAGTATGTACTAATTAACACTGAATGTTTTGCTGTAGGAAGATTCTATCACCTCAAACTTGGAAGGGGGAAAACTCTCATTTTTTGCCCCACTATTCTTCTTGATCAGGGCAGGGTACTTCCCCTTATCCCCTTGCAGTGTTACGTTGCCGTGGGAGCTATCTCAATCATCATTATATCCATCCGGATGTGCCTCAGTCCTAAACCTCATTGGCCAGTCTGTTGAGCCTACATTGTCTGTCCCATTAACAGCCCAGAGCGTCAGACGTCTCTGCTCTTTTATCTGGCGCGCAAGGCCGCCAGTGGCAGGCCGGGACTGCAGGTAGGAAACCATGGCCTCTGCCTGGCCTAGCCCTAGCCGTGGGTGGCTCTGAGACATAATCACAGGTGTTTCCCTCCAGGTATGCAGCCAGCCAGGTTCAGTCATGCTGGGAAACCCGCCAGACACCGGGAGTTTTATTGTCGTAACTGCAAGGTGTTGCTAGGCAAGTCTGGTCTTGCGCTGTTGTGCTTCTTTCAAAGAAGTGGTGGGGGAGAAGGAGAATTTTGTCTTGACATCGGGGAATAAACTTGAAAGAAACTAATGTTCTTTCGTTTAGTTATTTTAAGAACTTTTTAGTACTCCACTTACGAAGATGGAACTGGACAAGAAACAACCCATGCCTAGCCTACTCCGTTTTAAAACCACATTCATAGTAAGCTCTGATACTCTGCTGTCATTAGTTCATGAGTAGGCTATACTGTAATGTAAGTAAGCCCTGCAGCAGTCCTCTACACGACTCTTCACACTTCATTTTCTTCAGCTTAGCTCAGGGCTACGATTATTGGAAGCCTCATTTCATAACCGGTTCTTCTTAGATAGAGGGATTACATTGCCTGAGAATCATGTCTGTTTTGGCACAGGTCAGAAGTGGGAGGAATGTAGAAATCTGCTAAAACAAGTGCACCAGGCCAGGGTTTGGAGGAGCTGAGGATTGTAGAGGGCTAGTCTCAGGCTAATTATAGGTCATTGGTAATGAAACCCCTGAGGTAGGGATATTTCTATGATAAGGGGACATCATTTTTGCCAATAATTAACATCAAGTTAAGTATGCTACTCAATATGTTGTTATGAGATGTGAGTTTCTGTGTGTGCTAATGTCAACATATCCATTATTTCATACTCTGAGAACATTCTATTCTCAACATATTTCATGGATATCCTAACCGCTACTCTCAATGGGCTTTAGCTAGTGGGATACAAGACCCCCACATCACCCTCCCAAAATGTCCAACAGGAACCGAGTATGTAGTGGCAAGCTTTCATTTCCTTTTTTCAAATGAGACAAAGCAGCTTTTGGATACGAGAAAAAGAGGAAATTACTGAATTTACCCAACAAACACTGAAACGTTCAGTCTGAGAATGAGACACCAGCTCAACGCCCATTAAAGAAAGTTATTCTTAGCAAGGATATTAGTCATCAAGTAGAATGGGCCTTAATTGTCACGAAATGCACATATTCCAGCTCTATGCTGTCACATCTTCCTCTTCTCTCCTAGCAGGGTGACTCTGAGTGACTGACTGGGAGGGGAAGTGACTGTGTTGTGGTTTCAGAGACCCGTCCATCTCTGCATCCGACGTCCTGCATGGCCACAACAGACAGAAAGCCAGGCATCAGCGTGGACAGAGAGTGAATATCTCACCACACCTACAGCCTTGGGCCTTGTGCTACACGACCCAACACAACACAGACAGACAGACAGTGGCTATCCCACAGCCCTGAAATAAAGCACCTGGCTGACTCTGCACTGGACTTGATATTCTTCATTATGGATGTTGAGTCATTGAGTGTTGACTGAAAGTAGCCTAAGCTTTGGCATGGCAGTAGACCTGAATAACAATAAGACAGTAATAATAACACAAGAATACATAACGCATTTAAAGGTAAAAAATATACAATATATTTGTTGTATAAACTTGTACATAAATGTCTTGTACATTTAGTTTTACATACACTATACATACTGTAATTGGGTCAATTTAACTTCACATCCTTCATGATTCAGAGAAAAGGTCCCCCGTTACCAAGCGAGTCTTATGTACATATTTTACAAACACATACCAAATAAACACAGCCCTTTGATGTATTTCAGAGGCTGTAACAAAATACAGATGTGTTATATAAAATCCCTGAAAATGTCTCTCCGTGAGGTAAGAACACATTTAGCATCATCTTGACTCGTTTCATTTCATTCCCTCTCTCTCATTCACTAAAACTTTCAACTTTGGGCCGACTCGTTCCGAGACATTACTGGCAACAACAGAACGGATCAAAACACACTGCATGTTTCCCTTAACATGGTTCTGCTAAAGGAAGAGTGGCTGCAGGCTGAAGATTGTGTCTATACATGACTTATCCATGCCTTAATAAACAAGGTTCAAATGTCCATTATGGATCATAACTACAAGTCATGAATTTCAAGCACGGCATATGACAATCCTATACTATACCCAGGTCCTTGGTTAAAGACAGTTAAGTGTTATGTTAACTTAGAAGGTATGATAAAGGCCAGAGGAACAACAGGCAGAAGAGGTACAAAACAGAAATTCAACTTAATTACATGCAGACAATGCAATGCTATTATAATTATTACAATTTACAAGAGCTTTACAAAAAAAAACTATAGGTGTTTCATCTTTAACATTTTGCAGAGGGTGACCTGTCTCAGTTCAACAAAGGTTCCTACATGATCAAATGTTTACACTGAAGATGACAGCAAAGTAGGGAAAATAACGTAGCACTGTTTTCCAAGATCACTCCATTCTGATGTCAAGAGAGAGAGCTGCAAATGAAGACGTTTAGAACAGTCATCAACAGGAACGTTACAGTCATCAACAGGAACGTTACAGTCATCAACAGGAACGTTACAGTCATCAACAGGAACCTTACAGTCCTCAATAGGAACGTTACAGTCATCAATAGGAATGTTACAGTCATCAACAGGAACGTTACAGTCATCAACAGGAACGTTACAGTCATCAACAGGAACGTTACAGTCATCAACAGGAACGTTACAGTCATCAATAGGAACGTTACAGTCATCAACAGGAACGTTACAGTCATCAACAGGAACCTTACAGTCCTCAATAGGAACGTTACAGTCATCAATAGGAATGTTACAGTCATCAACAGGAACGTTACAGTCATCAACAGTAACGTTAGTCATCAACAGGAACGTTACAGTCATCAACAGGAACGTTACAGTCATCAACAGGAACGTTACAGTCATCAACAGGAACGTTACAGTCATCAACAGGAACGTTACAGTCATCAACAGGAACGGTACAGTCATCAACAGGAACGTTAGTCATCAATAGGAATGTTACAGTAATCGACAGGAACGTTAGTCATCGACAGGAACATTAGTCATCCAAAGGATCGTTACAGTCATCAACAGGAATGTTACAGTCATCAACAGGAACGTTACAGCCATCAACAGGAACGTTACAGTCATCAACAGGAACGGTACAGTCATCAACAGGAACGTTACAGCCATCAACAGGAACGTTACAGTCATCAACAGGAACATTACAGTCATCAACAGGAACATTACAGTCATCAACAGGAATGTTACAGTCATCAACAGGAATGTTACAGTCATCAACAGGAACGTTAGTAATCAACAGGAACGTTACAGCCATCAACAGGAACGTTACAGTCATCAACAGGAACGTTACAGTCATCAACAGGAACGTTACAGTCATCAACAGGAACGTTAGTCATCAACAGGAACGTTACAGTCATTAACAGGAACGTTTGTCATCAACAGGAACGTTACAGTCCTCAACAGGAACGTTACAGTCCTCAACAGGAACGTTACAGTCCTCAACAGGAACGTTACAGTCCTCAACAGGAACGTTACAGTCCTCAACAGGAACGTTACAGTCATCAACAGGAACGTTACAGTCATCAACAGGAATGTTACAGTCATCAACAGGAACGTTACACTCATCAACAGGAACATTAGTCATCAACAGGAACGTTACAGTCATCAACAGGAACGTTACAGTCATCAATAGGAACGTTTACAGCCATCAACAGGAACGTTACAGTCATCAACAGGAACATTACAGTCATCAACAGGTACGTTACAGTCATCAACATGAACGTTTACAGCCCTCAACAGGAACGTTACAGTCATCAACAGGAACGTTACAGTCATCAACAGGAACGTTACAGTCATCAACAGGAACGTTACAGTCATCAACATGAACGTTTACAGCCCTCAACAGGAACGTTACAGCCATCAACAGGAACGTTACAGTCATCAACAGGAACGTTACAGTCATCAACATGAACGTTTACAGCCCTCAACAGGAACGTTACAGCCATCAACAGGAACGTTACAGCCATCAACAGGAATGTTACAGTCATCAACAGGAACGTTACAGTCATCAACAGGAACGTTACAGTCATCAACAGGAACGTTAGTCATCAACAGGAACGTTACAGTCATCAACAGGAACGTTACAGTCATCAACAGGAATGTTAGTCACCAACAGGAACGTTAGTCATCAACAGGAACGTTACAGTCATCAACAGGAACGTTAGTCATCAACAGGAACGTTACAGTCATCAACAGGAACGTTAGTCATCAACAGGAACGTTACAGTCATCAACAGGAACGTTAGTCATCAACAGGAACGTTAGTCATCAACAGGAACGTTACAGTCATCAACAGGAACGTTAGTCATCAACAGGAACGTTTACAGCCCTCAACAGAAACGTTAGTAATCAACAGGAACGTTACAGTCATCAACAGGAACGTTAGTAATCAACAGGAACGTTACAGTCATCAACAGGAACGTTACAGTCATCAACAGGAACGTTAGTCATCAACAGGAACGTTACAGTCATCAACAGGAACGTTACAGTCATCAACAGGAACGGTACAGTCATCAACAGGAACGGTACAGTCATCAACAGGAACGTTAGTCATCAACAGGAACGTTACAGTCATCAACAGGAACGTTACAGTCATCAACAGGAACGTTAGTCATCAACAGGAACGTTACAGCCATCAACAGGAACGTTTACAGCCATCAACAGGAACGTTACAGTCATCAACAGGAACATTACAGTCATCAACAGGAACGTTAGTCATCAACAGGAACGTTACAGTCATCAATAGGAATGTTACACTCATCAACAGGAACGTTAGTCATCAACAGGAATGTTACACTCATCAACAGGAACGTTAGTCTTCAAGGCCAACTTAAAGTAGCCCCATTTCCTCAGCAAAAGTACCATTCAAAAAAAATCTCTGTTTGGTCCCAGAAAATATTGATTCCCATTCTCCATGGCCAACCTCTTCCTTCAGACCAACGCATCAGCCACATTTGTTAGGAAAACAACTGACACATCCACATGACAGCTGGAGAATATGAAATAACAGTTAAACCATCTTAGAGTTAGCTCATAATGATGACATTTCCTGCAATAACCATACCATCATTCACTATTATAGACGATAAGGCATCAGAGCGTGGACAAAGTATGTACTTTTTAAAAGCATACTGGGGAGCACCGTGGGCTATAAAAATCCATACTTAAATCACTTGCACGACAGGTGAGCCTCCTCAGTCTCTCTCTACCAGCTGCATTTCCAGGACTCTTTTCCTTTTCCTGACAGGCTACAAAAGACCATGTAGACACTGATGAAGCAACATGGCCGCCAAACCCTGCCTTCTCCGTCTCCTCACGTCGACTCCAGAGTGTCCAACTGGAACACGTTGTGATTGGTCGGCGTGGTGAAGTAGAGCTGCTCATTGGATGAGGAGCGGTTGTCACACGGGCTGTGCAGCCCCAGTGTCCTCTCGAAGTCCAGCAGCTGGCCCATGAAGTTGAAGTTGGGGGAGATGTTGGACTTCTTCCTCTTGACAAAGTCATAGGCGTCATTGAGGGATAGGTTGAGCCTCTGCATCAAGTAGGCCACGGTAACGGTCACAGAGCGGCTGATACCAGCCAGACAGTGTACCAGGACGCCACACTGCTTGGACCGAGCCTCATCTACATGTACAAGTGAAGAAGAAGGTCAATATGAGTCAAATAAGACTGGTTTTATGATCAGATCACACATAGACTTCAGACTCTTAGGGCGTGGGGTCTAAGGGCTTGATAGTGTATTCATAAGGTTCAACACACAATAGCTAACATGTAGGCCTGCTTCTTATTGTTTTCTCATGAGGATCAAGGGAGACAGTAAGTCGACTTTTATCTTTGTTGAATGGCATCTCCATTTGTCAAAGGAAATGTATAGTGAGTTAATCCCAGCAGGGTGAAACGCCCTGGACTTAGACTCATGACCTGATAACCAAACACAGGCAGCCATAGAGAGTGGAAGCCATGTTTCCTTCCTCTACCTCTAACCCCATCGACAAACTAGTGCACAACAAGCCTGGAAACACCACTAGTACAAACATACATAACCTAAAAGGTTTCCGGTGCTGTTGTGGGTTTCTGTAAGTTAGGGTTCCCCAACTTGGCCCTCCCAAGTTTTCTGAGCAAAATAAATAAATTATTATTTACATTTTGGGGGGACATAAAATAATAAAAACACCAGCAAATCAGCTCCAAGTTTAATGTTGGAAATCTACTCCAAAGGATTTCCATGCATAATAAAGAGATAAGGTAAACTCACCCCATTCCGTACAAATGTGCGCAACCGCGACATTCAAACGAGGCTGCAAAGAAAACTTTTGGTAAGAGCTTTTCCACTATTATTATTTTCAAAAAATATTCAAGCTCTGTCAATTTGGTTGTTGATAATTGCTAGTCAACCATTTTCAGGTTTTGCCATAGATTTTCAAATAGATTTAAGTCAAAACTGTAACTCGGTCACTCAGGAACATTCACTGTCTTCTTAGTAAGCATATCCAGTGTAGATTTGGCATTGTGTTTTAGTTTATTGTCCTGCTGAAAGGTGAATTAATTTCCCAGTGTCTGGTGGAAAGCAGACTCAACAAGGTTTCCTCTAGGATTTTGCCTGTGCATAGCTACATTGTTTATTGTTTATCCTGAAAACTCCCCAGTCCTTAATGATTACAAGCAAGCATACCCATAACAATTACAATCAAGCATACCCATAACATGATGCAGCCCCGACCATGCTTGAAAATATGGAGTGTGGTACTCAGTAATGTGTTGTTTGGATTTGCCCCAACATAACACTTTATATTCAGGAAAATAAAATTGAATTGCTTTGCCACATTTTTTACAGTATTTTAGAGCCTTGTTTTAGAGCCTTGTTGCAAACAAGATGCATGTTTTGGAATATTTTTTATTCTGTACAGACTTCCTTCTTTTCATTAGTAATGTGGAGTAACTACACTGTTGTTGATCCATCCTCAGTTTTCTTCTATCACAGCCATTAAAATCTGTAAAGTCACCATTGGCCTCATGGTGAAATACCTGAGCGGTTTCCTTCCTCTCCGGCAACTGAGTTAGGAAGGACGCCTGTATCTTTGTAGTGACTGGGTGTATTGATACACCATGAAAAGTGTCATTACCAACTTCACCATGCTCAAAGGGATATTCAGTATCTGCTTCTTTAAAAAAATAAATGTATCTACCAATAGGTGCCCTTCTTTATGAGGCATTGGAAAACCTTCCTGGTCTTTGTGGTTGAATCAGTGCTTGAAATTCACTGCTTGACTGAGTGACCTAACAGATAATTTTATGTGTGGGGTAGAGATGAGGTAGTGATTCAAAAGTAATGTTAAACACTATCATTGCACACAGAGTTAGTCCATGCAACTTATTATGACTTGTGAAGAACATTTTTACTAGTGAACTTATTTAAGCTTGATATAACAAAGGGGCTGAATACATATTGACTCAAGGCATTTCAGCATTTAATTTTTAATTAATTAGTACAAATTTAGAAAAACATAATTCCACTTTGACAATATGGGGTATTGTCTGTAGGCCTGTGACAAAACATATAAATTCAATTAATTTTAAATTCAGGCTGTAACACAACAAAATGAGGAAAAAGTCAAGGGGTGTGAATACTTTCTGAAGGCATTGTATGTGACCTTATACAAACGTAAGCAAGGTTTGGGCTAATAGCAGGCTATTTGTAGACTACAAATTATTTGCAATCATGTTCTGGCCCCCTGTCCATGTGCTCAAGAAACAAATCACCCCGCAGCTGAATCTAGCTGATGATCCCTGCTGTAAGTTTTTTTTAAAGATTTGTTGTCCATCGTTAAATAACAGACATACTGTATGACACTAACAATGATCCAGGAAGTTCATCAGTAGCACAGGTACTGTCCCTTGTGCCGAGCAAGGGACTTCAGTCCAGCTCTCTTTTTGACCAATACATACCCGAAGAGAGGTGGTGGATGGACCAATATATATATTTTTTTTTATAGAGAGAAAAAAATAAAAATGAAGACACCAATAGACAGTTATGTTGACTTGTGACATTTGTAATCAGATGTGAAAATAAAAGTAAAAGCCATAGCTTCATCACACAAGGGGGTTTCAGTGATGAGCAATACCACTGGGTATACCAGGAACTTAGCGGTAACAATGATTAAAATCATAATACAAATATGACTAAAATACAACAAGAACATTAGGTGGACAGCAAACAACTTCCTCTTTCTCACTGTAATTCACAGACTCTTTCTCACTGTAATTCACAGAAGAGTATTATATACTAGGTATGCCCGTGTGTCATTTCCTACAGGCTTCGTTCTCCACATATAGTAATTTTTGGAACACAATGTGACATATCATGTTCTCCCCCACACAGTAAGTCAGCTACTCACCGATGAAAGATATGGCCTCTGGAAAGAACTGGGACAAGTTCTGACTCCAGTGGTCCGAGATGGGGATCTGCTTGTACGTAAAGAGGCCGTCATGTTCAAACATGTTGGGGAGATTAGGCGTGACGTTCAGGATGTACTTGATGTTGTACTGGCCCAGCACGTCCAGGTTGGTGGAGTCTTTGGCACAGCCCAGGTAAAGGAAGGGGAGGATCTGGACTGGGAAGGCAGGTTGGATGTTGGGAAGGGGGCTCTCCTCAGACTCGGTGGCGCTGCTCGGCTCACGGTCCGATTCACAATCTGAGAGGTCGGAACTGATCCGGAGACTTCTGAAGCCTAGGACGGAGAGCGGGGGAGAGGAGCTGGGACAGGAGCTGTCCAGGAGGGTTTCACAGTGCTCTGGGTACTCGGTCTGAAACTTCCCAAATCCCCCTGAGATCAAAAACACCAAGGAGTTATACAATTGTGTATGTGATGTCTTGTTTATCTCAGCCAAGCATTATTTTCATATAATTATTATTATTATTAAACCTGTAACAACAAAACAGAGATTGGGGTCAAATATTATTCGTTAGAGTTTAAATATAATGACTGACAAGTGGTCAAATTAAGTAATAGGCTCTGTACTACGTTTTGTTTACTATGAACAACATGTTAATAACATGTGAATAGTAAAGACTCAATAACAATTGTATGCTATCTATACCATTACTGAAAACTGTATGGGCAATAGTTATTTCCTTCACAGCAGAACATTCATGAAATGCATGCCTTTTTCCAACAGTAGCAAAACATGGCGTAGCCATTTTGGAATTTTAATTGAGATTATCAGTCACACTACTTCTCAAAGTTTGAGAGACAATAGATGTGGGCTACCTTCAAAACTATGCTGTATTGTAAATACTATCTATATAATTAAAATGGATTGATTTGAGTTGTTTGTCTAAAATATATTTTAACCCTACTTCATATACAGTGCACGGAAAGTTAGACAAGGAATAACCTACATATCCTATTAAAAAACAATATAATGGCAAAAATGTAACTTGCCTTCCAAGTAATATGCTTTACATCCGTCGTCCCATAGTTTCTGAAGAAGTAGACCCAGAACCGAGCCAGTGGCCCCATCCTGCCAGTCCACAGTGCACTCATCGTACAGAATCACTGTATCTGTATTGCAACGTCTAACGAATTTCTCCTTGTCTTCGTGGTTCGGTATGATAGTTCGGATGGGTATGTTGCCCTTCTTAAACCTTCGCAGCATCAATGCTGGAATTGCCAGATTGATCGCCGTTTCTATGTGGGATGATTCGTAAAGCTCGTGCGATCGGCAGTCCAACAAAAGCAGCGAACTTTCCCCGGATTCCAACTCGAGTTGGAGCCATTCTACGCTTTTACTTTCAGTCACATTAGTCATATCGAACTAAATATCATGTTACATTCATGTAGGTAGGCTAATACACAAATGACGCTACATTGTACACCAAGCGACGAATGACTATTTCGAGGAGAAACACTGGAACATGTAAACTCCAACATCAAAGTTCATTTTTTTTTTTAAATGTATCAAATTACCGGTTTGAGCGGGAGCGTTGATTTCCCTCTAACCACATATACACGCCCAAGTAAGCAACTCCTGCATTTGTTCCTATGCAATAATAACAGCAGACATTAACACGAACTATTCGACACTGACAGTCGCACTACTTGGAGCACATTGTCCCTTTGCCATTCCGATGCAGAGGAAATGTACTTGACAGTGGAGCAACTCAAGAGAGGGAGGTGCTTGCTTCAGGATTTAAAGACATAGATGGAGATTGAAAAATGTGGTTTGTAATCCCTCCTCTAGGCTATTACTGTGTAATAAATAACCTATTTGAAAGTGTTTTATATAATTGTATTATTATTTTAATGTTATTTTATTATTAAATTAGGTATACAGAAAATGCATTATTCTATCAATCTTTGAATGATCAAAACAGTTTTTTTTCACTCGTTAATTATGTTTAATATGTAGGCTATGCAACATAATTATTGCAGCCCACTACCTGCTCTTTTCTTATTTGTATGCAGTGATGGTTTTTATTCTTGGTCATGTGTGGTCATATCAATGTAAATATTTGCATATGATATGGGTTAGGTTAGGTTAGATTACTCGTTGGTTATTACTGCATTGTCGAACTAGAAGCACAAGCATTTCGCTACACTCGCATTAACATCTGCTAACCATGTGTATGTGACAAATAAAATTAGATTTGATTTGATAATAAACACTGAGGACCACAGGATAGCCTATTGACCTTTTTAGGTGGATGCTGGCCAAAACACAATATTTGAGATGATATCATCCTGTAACACCATTGAACCTCATCCTCTCCAGTCTCATAGCATGGCATGCTGGGGAAACACTATTTGGATAGTCCCAAGTAAATGTTTTGTAGATGTTCTGTAAATGTTCGATAACTGTCAACAACATTTCAACTATCCACTAAGCCTAAACCCCCTAACCTTAGCCTTGATCCTAACCATAACCCCTACACTTATTCTAAACCTAACTTAGTTAGCAGTTGCTTATCAACATATAGTTTGTTGATAGTATAACCATCTGTAGATCATCTATATGGGAATATCCAAATAAAGTGTGACTCATGCAGGTTTTGAAAAGGGGTTGTTGGTGGGGGGAAAATCATTTAAATTGGCTGCTTTCCTTTGATCATTTTTAATAGAATTCCATCCAATTATCTGTGTGCAGTATGCTGTCTGCGGATGTTCCTTCCTCTCGCTCTCCCTCGAACATAGCCTATAGCCACCCGTCCCCTACCCTCTGATTTTACCCTGTCATTATGGGATTCATCATCTGTGATCAGAGCCATAGTGTAGTGAATGTTACATTCATATAATGCTAAGGCCCTGATTATCTTAGCCACTAACCTTTTCAGAAACACTGGCCTGGCCTACATGTTGGCTCTCTTTCTTTCTGAAAAGGAAGCACAGGATGTGTTTTGTTATAATCACAGAGGATTACAAAGACGATGATTGCAGTGGAAAGAATCCCCAGGACCACCACTGATGAGTGTGTATTTGTGCTTGAGATAACGAGCGTGTGTGTGTGCACGTGAGTGGGAGAGACACGGAGTTCTCTCCTCAGAGTGCAGTGCAGAGCCGTGGGCCGCTGATATTCCCTGATAAGGAACTGCAGGCTGTGCATTTACACTATGATGAATGATGTGAGTGTAAGAAAATGAGGTCAAATACAATACAGAACGTAGTGTACAGAAGGCTCTGCCAAGTGCACTAAGGTGGAAAGTTTACTCTGCAAATGACATTCTGGAGGACGAAATTAGAGCCTGGGATTGGGTTTGCGTTTTGGGATTGAGACATTTACTTGATTCAGCAGCTTTGATTCACCAGCTTTTGAGCCCATATCATAAAAAAACATGGTAATTACTAGGGAAATGCCATACATGCATATTTCAAAGTAACCCCATTTAAAAACATTGTTCCACCACACAACATTAGCAGCCACATGCATACGTTTTCATTTTAAATGCATATCATAATTACATTTGTCATTTAGCAGACACTCTTATCCAGAGCGATTTACAGTTAGTGCATTCATTTTAAGATGGCTAGGTGGGACAACCACATATCACAGGCATAGAAAGTACATTTTTTCTCAATAACGTAGCCATGTGCTAATTAAATGCACTCTGAATAATGCTATGTGTACCTTTGCCAGATGACTGCTCTCTTGCATCCAACTACATACAAGAAACAATAATATATTATACGAACAAATCTGAACTCAAAATGACTTAAAAAGAGGGTATAAACAGTCTCTCAATGCTGCAGTGGCATGAGACTCTCACTATGATCAATTAGGCCTGGCTTTGCATGAGTGGTGCTGGTCACCTGACTAGTGCACTCGGAGAAGCATTTCTATTACATACACTCAGAACGTGAGCTCAGGATAATACTCTCATTCTCTCTCTCGCTTTCTTAGGAACAGCAGGATATAACTTTGATTTGCCTGGATAATGACTTTGTATGTTTGAGTGCGCTGCTTTGAACCACCTCACGCACTCCATTCGTGCACAAACTATTTTCATGTGCAGATGTTAAGTGTGTAGCTAACCCTCGTAAATAATAGAGATGTGTTTTTTCTCCTCATTAATGTAACATATTGGAAATGATGAAGGCCTTTGGCTCATGGTGCCTACCCGTTTAACCATCACGTTGTTAAACGGCTTCCACCCTACATTAGAAAATGTGGTCACCCGATGACAGACATTATTTCTTAAATATTTATATCCTGAAAAATGGACATTATCAATTTGGAACTAACTATTGATAAGAAAACAGTCTATGTTATGGTATGCCTTCAAAACATTGACATAGCATCAAAACCAAGTTAAGAAAAAAAGTCATAATATCCTGTTGTATTATCCCCATCTAGTGGCACATTGCAGTTGCTGCACACACAGTAGACAAGAGGAATGATTGTAGTATGAGAGTAAACACAAGTCTAGGAAATAAGATGCACTGCTCCTCCCTCTGGTCGAAAGAAGGCATGTTGAAGGTACTGATCAGTTAGTAATACACCTCAATGACTGACCTACAAGGCAATAGTAATATGCTACTACTTTCACAATGCTATTCAAACTTTGATAGCATGTCAAAATGGGACCCAAGTAATAAAAGGGACTCATGACCAAGTGGCCTTATGAATATGATGTGCAAAAGTACTAAGGAACAAATGGAAATTGCATGTTGCCCCTCAAGCTTCACTATTTCATAATATCACATGTTTACCATTTGAAAAAGACCCTATGGGATTTTGAAAGAAAACATGTGCACACATTAAACAATGAATGATGTGTAATGTTCTGGAGGGTTGACTCTCCATTTGAAGCCCTCTAAACCTAGATTGGTTAGAATGAAAACAGTTAAAACAGAGTATAGTAAATCCAAGCGGTGGCTTGTTCTGCCCCGTCTGGGAGCCTTTAGCTTATGCTAAATGAGCAAATATTGAAGGCACAAAGCAGAATGATTGTATGAGGGGGCACAATGCCACATCTTTCAGCATGTTAACACACAGTGAAGAGGGCAATTGTATTAAAGTTGAAGTAATGGCACAGTGGAATTACTGGGGGAATAGGAACACCCCATGGTTAACATGGACTAAGACTAAAATTACTGACAGACAAATCAGTTGCAACTTCTGAAAAACATTGGATGTCATCCATTTCAGACTAAAATGCATAGAGAAAATAGTTCTCAAAAGTGTGTTCTGACAGTGGTTTCAGATTTGCTGAATCACTCTGGTGAGGTGTAGTAGAGCAAAGGGCATATTTAATGTTTGTCAAGGCTGACATTTGGTTGAGAGACAATGTTACATCATTTCTACGTTGCCAAAGTGATAAGAAAGATCATTTTCCCTGTCAACCCTGACCTTGTCTTTTCAAAATAAAGTGTAGTAACAGAACAGTTGCTCAAGAAATACAATAGCAATAGTATAACTTTCCCAAAACATTTATTTGTAATTGAGAATATTTCATACAGGGTGATGGAGTTGTACATTGAGAATAAATATCTTAAATAGAGATTTGATATGGGGAAGGGGTATATAATGAACTTTTAGGCTCTGGCTGATATCATGTGACTCATGCCGGTGAAGAAAGACCTCTCTCTCTCAGTCATCAGCTCAAAGTGGAGAGGCTGTTGGCAGAAGTTACACTCCCCTGACGAGTGAGGTTTTAGCTCCAGACCCACCTCCTTCCAGGCCTTCACCAAACGTTCTGTGGCCAGGAACACATTCACATGTAATGGATCACATTTTAGTTGTACTTTATTTAAAAAAAAATAACATACAAGTAAACACTGAAGCAGATAGTGACTTGAGTTCTGAATGCAGTCAGCATGGACAGATTTATCCCACCAAATGGAGGCCATTTTAGCAACATTGAATAAGTTAAAATCATCCAAATCTATTACATGCTAAAAACCACAAACTCATTGGGGCGTGTGCTTACCGACAAAGTACTGCATCATCTGGGGAGTGTGGTGTGGGGTGGGGGCGATGCGGAGGACCTCCTCTCCCCGAGCCACAGTGGGGTAGTTGATGGCCTGCACATAGATGTAGTAGCGAGACATCATAATGTCACACACCTCTGTGTTCTTGGCTGCGTCCGCCACCTGCAACAAGGGGTCAAAGATGAATCCTCAGGTGATAAATTAGAAAATGTTTTCTTTAAGCATGAAATATAACAGCCACTGTTGATAGAATGTCCCTTCTCTTGTTTCCATGGTTTAAAACTTGATTAACAGGCCTGTCTTACACGGACAGGGATGATGTGGCTGGGGCAGTAGACAACGGGCAGGCCCGAGTCCATCAGCATCTGGCGAAGCAGCTTGACGTTCCTCTGGTGTTTCCTGCGCAGCACACGGCCCTCCTCCCCCTTCAGGGTGTGGATGGACTCCCGGGCCCCGGCCAGCAGCATGGGTGGCAGGGAGGTAGTGAAGATGAAGCCTGCTGCGTAGGAGCGCACAGTGTCCACCAGGGCGTTGGTACCGGCGATGTAGCCGCCCACACAGCCAAATGCCTTACCTGGATGGGGGAATGAATATACGAGGTAAGGTATAAACCAGATAAAGATGTTTTAAATTGATCTGATGGTCTGGGTGAGTTAAATATTTGAACATAACAATATTAATTTGAAGGGGGTGGGGGGAGTGTAAGACAATTACCTACAAAGGTGCTATAGCAATGACATCTTATCATTATAAGCTAGCCCCAAGTCATCTTACCAAGAGTTCCTGAGATTATGTCCATCTTGTGCATGACGCCGTCCCTGTCGCCGATGCCGCCTCCCCTGGCCCCATACAAGCCAACAGCATGTACCTCGTCCACAAACGTAATGGCCCCAAACTCATGGGACACGTCACACATCTCATCCAAAGGACACACAGCGCCTAGAAAACAACCACAATACAACCTCCTTTAGATTCCCACAATCAGATTGGATAACAGGCAAGTTTTGTATATGCAGTACACATCAGGAAAAGTGCTTTCTTTACGTATTTTTGGTTCTAATTCTGTCTCTGTGTTTCAATTTTAAAATAACAATCAAAAATCTGCATCAAAACGTAAACCCACCATCCATGGAGTGCACGGTCTCAAAGGCCACAATCTTGGGGGTGGCAGGGTCAGACTTCTGTAGCAGCTCTCGTAAATGGTTGACGTCGTTGTGACGGAAGATGAACTTCTTGGCCCCGCTGTTCCTTATACCCTGGATCATCGATGCATGGTTCCCTGCATCGGAGTAGATCTCACAACCTGGGAACAGGAAAACATTGTTGTTTTTATACAGATAATTTAGAGATAATTTTGTCCATTAGCATGTAATATGATGTAAAGTGGAGAATCAGTCATTTTTTAGCTACTATAGAACATGGAATGAAGAAGTGTATGAAAAACTACTATGTTTGAGTCAGTCGTTTCAGAATCCGTATCAGTACCTGGTAGCATCTTAGCCAGAGTGAATAGCGTGGAGTCATTGGCCACGAAGCAGGAAGTGAAGAGCAGCGCAGCGTCTTTGCCATGTAGGTCGGCCAGCTCGTACTCCAGGTCCACATGGAACTTACTGGTCCCTGAGATGTTACGTGTTCCTCCAGCTCCTGCCCCGTGCTTCTGTAATGTATCCCTAAAGAAAGAGAAGAGGCCTTTGATAAGAAATTGTCTTCTTTGGAAAACTATGAGTGGACCTCCACATTTCTAAGATAAATAGTGTTATAACTGCATGCCTAAGGCTAGGATCTCTGCCCATCTATTCAACCTCCATTCCATCTTAAACCAGAATCCTCCTTAATCAGCCATCTAAATTTCCTGTGACCTGAATGCCCCACACACATGATGGCTTGGTTGACGCGGGGGTGTCGGCTCATGCCCAGGTAGTCGTTGCTGCACCACACAGAAACGTCTCTCTTGATGAGGAGCGACTCAGAGTAGTCGTCTGCCATGGGAAAGGATGTGGCGCGCCGGTTCACTGTCTTAAACACCCGGTAGCTGTGATCCTTTTTCCTGGCATCGATCTTCTTCTCAAAGAACTTGTCGTAGTGGAAGTTGGCAGATGCTGCAAAAATAAATACGATGTGTAAGGTTTTGTGACTGTAGTTTGGATGCAGCCTCTTTCTAAAAATCAGGGGTACCTAAACAATCATTATACAAAAATATCATATGTAGCCCCAGGAAATGTTCCCTCTAATTCTGCTGAGCGCAAACTTGAACGTTGTGAAAATTCTGTGCAACTTCCGGCACATGTTAACTGTGAACACTGGAGGGTGTGCCAGCTTTAAGTTACAGTTTTAACAGTGACCAAGTAGGCTACTGTGGCTATTTGATCATCATATAGGCTTACCAGAGTGGCCTACAATAAAAAACTATGGAGAAAATGCATCACATAACATTTGAACATGAAAATAGCAGTTTGATATAACTCAGCCTACAGTAGCAGCCAATGTGTGGTGTTTAAAGATGCAGGGCTTGACATGAACCTGTTTCTCCACTTGTCCTTGAGACAAGGAGGTGACTGAACATTTTGTTGTGTTGTTTGATTCAAGAAACAACTTTACAAAATAAAATAAAATAATTATTGCCATACCATTATTACAAAGAATCAGACAAATTATGCCACCCTCTGCCTATTGGCTACTTAGCTTATTCAAATCTGTCTCAAAATACAACACTTTCCCTTTAAGACATAAAAAAATATATATCTTTACGTGACTCGCTTTTCAAAGACAGCTGGAAATGTACACATTTTGTGCTCTTGTAGGAAGCAATAACTCCCACATTGCTACTACAAATTAGCTTTAACTGGGCTAATAACTCACTAACTAGCAAAGAATATGAACAAATGTGCACTTGTGGCTACAGTACATGGAGCTCTCGCTTTGATCTCAAAACAAACGCAACCGCTCATGCTGTAAAACAGTCCAGTTCAAAGTGAATGGCCAACATTTGTTGGCAATGGTCTATTTGCATATAAGCCTACTGCAGCTCTGATTGGTTATGGCGCAGCGGTTTGTGTAGAGTATGGGCCTGAGTGGTGCCTGTCAATACAATAGAATCATAGTCTCCGCTGCATTCTGCCTACAACAAAATATCTTGCAGCGTTAGTTTTGTATACTAAGTCTTGTATAGTTCGTTTTCTTTCAGTATGTTGCATTGAAAGTGGCTAATATTGCGTTGATTCGATCACAATTCCCACAGTAAAGGGAAACGTTGACAGTGTTAATTAACAGGGAAAATGCTAGAAAGTTAAGGGAAGTGGAATCTCGTGCTTCTCTACGCACGCAGCGTAGAAGAAACATTGCCCTAAGTGTAAGAGGATACATGTGAGCAGGTGCTTACCTTTGGGCAGGTTGTCTTGCAGTAAGTGAGAAACCTTGGGGGGGCGCTGTTTCAGCATGTTCTTCAGGGTGCCTAGGTCAGCCCTGTCAGCGTTGATCAGGTCCACCACAGTGGGATCCACTTGGGACTTCTCTGTATCAGTAAAGGGGGATAAACACTGTTAAAGAGTGATCAACTAGACTCCTTCTATGACACATTTTCACTATGACAAATTCCTTGAAAGGTGACTATCCATAACAAGCTTTATTAACACACACATAACTGACCTCTGCTTACACAACTGAGTGGAGAAGGTCAAAGACAGGTCACATGTTTACCTGTGTGGGCTGTGCTCCTGTCCTGTACGTCCTCTGACAGTTCGATGCAGGCCTCCCTCACCACGCTGGTGTTCTTCTGCACCATCTCAGCCGCCAGGAAGGGGCATTTGGAGCCCACAGGCTGGCCAACGGGGGGCATGGGGTGGCCCGGGGGCAGCTGGACCCCCTTCTCTGACTCTACAGCGACAACAAGAGGAGGATTTATATTTGATTAACTTAAATACATGAATCTGTCTTTTATTACATTATTTAGGCCTATTTGGGCACTGAGGAAAATATGAAAATAAAATAAATGCTGTTGAGCATAAATACTGTTGAGTGTAAGATTCTTCACAGCCCTAATAGGTTACATTTATGACTATTTGTATGGGTGAGTTACCAGTCACATTTGCACAGTAATTTGATTAAGAACAATAGCCCCAAGCTAGATTAGTAAAATAGCACAACATTGCTCCTCTATGCAAAAAATCCATAACATAGCCCATCTAAAACCATTTATAATAAGTGACTATGGGGAACTAAATGTGCTCACCATCGTTTGTTGGTGTGGACACTGAGACTGAAGAGAGGGCTCTGGCCAGAGGGTGTGAGGCCAGGTCCATCATCACAGGGCACTTCAGGGCATAGCCAACCAGGGATGACTTCCCTGCCAGCTGCAGGAAAGCCCGGGGCACCATAGTCAGGAAGGGGCATCGGCGGATAACAGTGTCCATCTTAGACCCTCTGAATCTGGGAAGGGGAAAGGAAGAGACATGTAGGCCTAGCCTATCACTGGAATCAAATAAGATTTCCTTTCGGGTCCCAGATTGACAGCGGATTGGATGGATGGTAGAGCTTGGTGTATTTGGTGAGGCGGTGAAACATGATCAGCGGAGATCTATTTATATAAGATGGGGTGGGGGGGGTTAGAGAGGGCTACCACACTAAGCTCTGTCTGTGTAGGCTACTTTTGACTATCATCACGGTTTTGATTTTTTTACCTTTATTTAATTAGGCAGGTCAGTTAAGAACAAATTCTTACTTTCAATGACGGCCTAGGAACAGTGGATTAACTGCCTTCATGTGCAGAACAACAGATTTTTACCTTGTCAGCTCGGGGATTCGATCTTGCAACCTTTCCGTTACTAGTCCAACGTTCTAAACACTAGGCTACCTGCCGCCCCACATGAGATCAAATTAGAATCACCAGGCTTTCATCTCTAGTTGCGCGCCAACTTCAAAACAAAACATGAAAATGAAGAGCAGGAAAATAAAATGAATATTCTAATGAAACAAAAACTTTGTCCTAAAACAATCAGTCCTCAAGAGATCTAAAGAGACCAGACATTTAGACAAGACTATATTGTATTATGAATATGAACAACCAAAATATAGCCTATCATGAGCATAAAGATCAATGGCAAGATGTTGAAATTAATAAAAGTCCAAATAGTCTCAGCCATTAAAAATGAACAAACATTCCTTACCTGAAAACATCCCATTCCACTTTGACCGAACAGAAGGAAAATAACTTTCTAAACATGACTGAACAGATACTAAGCTAACCAACAGAGAAGAGTAGATATAAAATGCTCATAGCCCGAGGCATCACTTTCGTTCAGCTTGTAGTCAGCTGCCCTTGACAAGAGGAAAAACAGGAGGGCCACTCAAGAGCCTGTCTGAAACCATGGACAACAACACATAAGACTACAACAGCTGAGAGGATACTTAACAAACAAAAGACAGCACAACCATCTGTCTGTTCAAGTGAATCATTGTAATATAACCTAGGACTACCATCCCATCTATATTTTCCCTCTTTATCAAACCAGGGGCTGGGGGTGGGTCCATGTTGCATCACAGCTCATGTAATGCAAAGACCCACTGACACTGTATGCACAGCCACAGCCATTGCCAGTCTTTGTTAAATAAGAACTATGGTCTGACTATCTAGCAACAAGTCAGGTGAGGTACCTCTACCCTCTTTTTCCCCCAGGAATCATAGCTATACTATAGACCTACTCACTGCTATAAGCAGTCACTGTAAAGGTCATAAGCCAATTAGCTGGGTGCTATATGACATGATCACTTTGGATTGGTTACCCTATCAAAAAGTGGATAAGAGATCTCTTAGACATACCTACATGAATCAACATTTACCAATGGTCAAAACAAACTCAGTGAAAATGAATAAGATAAAATAATATCTGTGAGCTTCAACATTGATATGATTTGATTGACAAAACTATAGCTTACTTACTTTCAGCAAGTGTGCAACAATTTGCAGGCTTCCTTCAAAAAGCAATGCAATTTTGTGGTTATACAACTTTCTGATCGAACACTAGAAGGTAGCTAGAACCAATCGTTACCTTACTCAGAGCAGATAGAGCATTTTCACACAAACAAAAATCTGAGCCATGCTCTACTTCTAATACCCTTTTATTTGGCAGCGTCCACAGCGTGATAACGTCTCTACTTTCTCTCTGATTAGCAGCGAAAAGAGATCAAGGTCAAACTTGTCTGATTATTATCCAGACTGTCTGTGGCTAGCTAACCAGCTAACGTTAGTTGTGGATAACTGATGGAGGATGCGCATGCTACAACAGTCCAGCGAAGCCACTAACTGGCATAAGCAAGCTGGCTAGCTAGCTACCTACTTAAACGGTGCACATTCCGTACAGTTATTGGTTTTCAAATATCGTTTTTTTACCAATTGAAGTTTCTCTGGTCTCGTTCTCACACTCTGCTTGGTTTTCAACAACACTCTGTCCGATGACGTCGGGAGCTGTTTTACACGCAAGGAGACACGCCTGCCAAAGGGTCGTCAATAGCTGCTATACCCACTAAATCATAAACCCCGCCCATTTCAATCTATCTTCTTAAAATGTTATTTTAAACCTAACCCTAACCACACTGCCAACCATATTGCTAATCCTAACCTTTTATGAATACCAAAAAGCAACAAAAAAAATTGTTTGGGTGCCAATTTTGACTTTGAAATCTGACTTTGTAGTTAGTTTCATAATGAAAATGATGTTTCATAAGCACCAATGATCACTGTCTCCATCTGGTGGCACATACTAGTCATTATATGGTGCTACATATTATTGGTTAACTTTTTTATGACCACATGACAATAGGAAAAATGGTATAGAAAAATGGTACTCACAGAAGGAAACGGATGGAGGCAACGGATGGAGGTATTACCTTTGACTAGTGGCCACAAGAAGATGGGTGCACAATTATTAGCAGCTAATGTCTGTATATCACAGTGCCTAAATACACCGACAGGATATGTTTGATGATATCATAGCATTGTCCTCTATGGAAAGTAAAGTCTGCAACACCTCCCTAGAACTGGACCAGTCAATACTTCCATGAGACCAACACAACTTTAGACAATACTTCACCCCTACCTACAGTTGAAGTCGGAAGTTTACAAACACTTAGGTTGGAGTCATTAACACACATTTTTCAACCACTCCACAAATTTCTTGAAAACAAACTATAGTTTTTGCAAGTCGGTTAGGACATCTACTTTGTGCATGACACATGGCATTTTTCCAACAATTGTTAACAGATTATTTCACTTATGATTCACTGTATCACAATTCCAATGGGTCAGAAGTTTATATACACTAAGTTGACTGTGCCTTCAAACAGCTTGGAAAATTCCAGAAAATTCCAGAAATTATGTCATGGCTTTAGAACTTTCTGATAGGCTAATTGAGTTAATTGACATCATTTGAGTCAATTGTAGGTGTACCTGTCAAAGTATTTCAAGGCCTACCTGCAAACTCAGTGCCTCTGCTTGACATCATGGAAAAATCAAAAGAAATCAGACAAGGCCTCAGAAAAATTGTAGACCTCCACAAGTCTGGTTCATCCTTGGGAGCAATCTCCAAACGCCTAAAGGTACCACGTTCATCTGTACAAACAATAGTACGCAAGTATAAACACCATGGGACCACGCAGCTGACATACCGCTCAGGAAGGAGACGCGTTCTGTCTCCTAGAGATGAACGTACTTTGGTGCGAAAAGTGCATATCAATCCCAGAACAGCAGCAAATGACCTTGTGAAGATGCTGGAGAAAACCGGTCCAAAAGTATCTATTTCCACAGTAAAACAAGTCCTATATCGACATAACCTGAAAGGCCGCTCAGCAAGGAAGAAGCCACTGCTCCAAAACTGCCAGAAAAAAACCAGACTACAGTTTGCAACTGCACATGGGGACAAAGATCATACTTTTTGGAGAAATGTCCTCTGGTCTGATGAAACAAAAATAGAACTGTTTGGCCATAATGACCATCGTTATGTCTGGAGGAAAAAGGGGGATGTTCGCAAGCCGAAGAACACCATCCCAACCGTGAAGGACCGGAGTGGCAGCATCATGTTGTGGGGGTGCTTTGCTGCAGGAGGAACTGGTGCACTTCACAAAATAGATGGCATCACAGGCAGGAAAATTATATGGATATATTGAAGCAACATCTCAAGACATCAGTCAGGAAGTTAAATCTTGGTCGCAAATGGGTCTTCCAAATGGACAATGACCCCAAGCATACTTCCAAAGTTGTGGCAAAATGGCTTAAGGACAACAAAGTCAAGGTATTGGAGTGGCCATCACAAAGCCTTGACCTCAATCCTATAGAACATTTGTGGGCAGAACTGAAAAAGCATGTGCGAGCAAGGCCTACAAACCTGACTGTTACACCAGCTCTGCCAGGAGGAATGGGCCAAAATTCACCCAACTTATTGTGGGAAGCTTGTGGAAGGCTAACCTAAATGTTTGACCCAAGTTAAACAATTTAAAGGCAATGCTACCAAATATTGAGTGTATGTAAACTTCTGACCCACTGAGAATGTGATGATAGAAATAAAAGCTGAAATGAATCATTCTGACATTGCACATTCTTAAAATAAAGTGGTGATCCTCACTGACCTAAAACAGGGATTTTTTACTAGGATTAAATGTCATGAATTGTGAAAAACTGAGTTTAAATGTATTTGGCTAAGGTGTATGGAAACTTCCGACTTCAACTGTATATGTACACCACCGTTTAAAAGTTCGGGGTCACTTAAATGTCCTTGTTTTTGAATGAAAAGCACATTTTTTGTCAATTAAAATAACATAAATAGAACATTGATCAGAAATACAGTGTAGACATTGTTAATGTTGTAAATGACTATTGTAGCTGGAAATGGCAGATTTGAGAAAAAAAAGGAATATCTACATAGGCGTACAGAGGCCCATTATCAGCAACCATCACTCCTGTGATCCAATGGCACGTTGTGTTAGCTAATCCAAGTTTATCATTTTAAAAGGCTAATTGATCATTAGAAAACCCTTTTGCAATTATGTTATAGCACAGCTGAAAACTGTTGTTCTGATTAAAGCAGCAATAAAACTGGCCTTTAGACTAGTTGAGTATCTTGAGCATCAGCATTTGTTGGTTCGATTACAGGCTCAAAATGGCCAGAAACAAATAACTTTCTTCTGAAACTCATCAGTCTATTATTGTTCTGAGAAATTAAGGCTTTTTTCATGTGAGAAATTGCCAAGATCTATAACGCTGTGTACTACTCCCTTCACAGAACAGCGCAAGCTGGCTCTAACCCGAATAGAAAGAGGATTGGGAGGCCTCGGTGCACAACTGAGCAAGAGGACAAGTACATTAGAGGGTCTAGTTTGAGAAACAGATTCCTCACAAGTCCTCAACTGGCAGCTTCATTAAATAGTACCCGCAAAATACCAGTCTCAATGTCAACAGTGAAGAGGCGACTCCGGGATGCTGGCCTTCTAGGCAGAGTTGCAAAGAAAAATCCATATCTAAGACTGGCCAATAAAAATAAAAGATTAAGATGGGAAGAAGAACAATGACACTGGACAGAGGAACTCTGCCTAGAAGGCCAGCATCCCGGAGTAACTTCTTCACTGTTGATGTAAGTAAGCATTTCACTGCTACACTTATGAACCATGTGACAAATAACATTTTATTTTGATGTGATTAGCAACAAGTGGCAGAAAATTTACATTTTTAGTATCCACAGATACATTACCATCAAGGACACAGTCAATCACAGTCAATTGGCCACTTCAGGTGGACTGATACTCTAATCTGGAATAATTTTGTAAAATATACACATCATATAATATAATGACCTAAAATAGTCAATAATATAAAAATGTGATGTACAATGTTGTATCAGTTCACTATGTGACAGACTTGACATATGCACAGACAGACACACTGCAACTGTACCACATCCATACACGCTTGAATCCAGCCAAATCAAATCCCACATCCCACCATCCACAGAAGGGCAGTGTGTGATCATATCCAGCCCCCGTAGCGCAGCTTGTTTGGCAGGTAGACGCGGCTGAGGAAATCAGGGGCTATGGAGGCCAGGGACTGGATCTCAGCTTTCACCTTGCTTCGTTGCATCATTTCCATCTGCAACAAGGACAAAACATGTCTTAAGAGATGTGCAAGAGGAAGATGAGCAAACAGAGTTCATCCTGGACCACCAGGTGTGATCTTATCTACCACAGAACAAAAATATAAATACAACATGTAAAGTGTTTCATAAGCTGAAATAAAAAATCCTAGACATTTTCCATATGCAAAAAAGCTTATTTCTCTCAAATGCTGCTCAAATGCTGGACCTGGCTGCCAAGTGGATGGGCCTATGCCCTCCAAGGCCCACCCATGGCTGCACCCCTTCCCAGTCAAGTGAAATCCATAGATGAGGGGCTAATTCGTTTATTTCAAGTGACTGATTTCCTTATATGAACTGTAACTCTGTAAAATCTTTGAAGTTTATATTTTTGTTCAGTATATTTCACAACATCTGTCTTGAAGTATCCCAAATACTAGGGAGCTGACAGCTCTCAAACAGATTCCACTGTGCTGTGTCACACCTGCAAAATGGCTCAATTGTAGTAAAAACAAACTCAAGAGAACACTACCTAGTCTTATAAAACAGGAGTGAAGGACTACAAGCGTATAGTTTCTTCAGAGGAGGGTAAATGGAGACTAGGGACATGTTTACTAAACAGACCAACCCACATTGCATTCAACCATTCTCTGAATGGGTTGAGAGGTGGGAATACAACCTGGGCGAAGCACACATTATCTTCTAAAACTTTCCTCTCCCTTATCTCTAATAACAGACTGACTGCAGTCTCTGCATCTGTCCTCGTGCTCCTAGACCTTAGTGCTGCTTTTGATACCATCGATCACCACATTCTTTTGGAGAGATTGGAAACCCAAATTGGTCTACACACACAAGTTCTGGCCTGGTTTAGATCTTGTCTGTCGGAAAGATATCAGTTTGTCTCTGTAGATGGTTTGTCCTCTGACAAATCAACTGTAAATTTCGGTGTTCCTCAAGGCTCCGTTTTAAGACCACTATTGTTTTCACTATATATTTTACCTCTTGGTGATGTAATTCGGAAACATAATATTAACTTTCACTGCTATGCGGACGACACACAGCTGTACATTTCGATGAAACATGGTGAAGCCCCACAATTGCCCTCCCTGGAAGCCTGTGTTTCAGACATGAGGAAGTGGATGGAGGCATATGTTCTACTTTTAAACTCAGAAAAAACAGAGATGCTATTTCTAGGTCCCAAGAAACAAAGAGATCTTCTGTTGAATCTGACAATTTAAGCTTGATGGTTGGTTGTAGTCGCCTAAAAAAAAAAAAATGTGAAGGACCTCGGCGTTACTGACCCTGATCTCTCTTTTGACAAACATATCAATACTGTTTCAAAGACAGCTTTTTTCCATCTACGTAACATTGCAAAAATCAGAAACTTTCTGTCCAAAAATGATACAGAAATATTAATCCATGCTTTTGTCACTTCTAGGTTAGACTACTGCAATGCTCTACTTTCCGAGTACACTGATAAAGCACAAAATAAACTTCAGTTAGTGCTAAACAAGGCTGCTAGAATCTTGACTAGAACCAACAAATTTACTCCAGTGCTAGCCTCTCTACACTGGCTTCCTGTTAAGGCTAGGGCTGATTTCAAGGTTTTACTGCTAATCTACAAAGCATTACATGGGCTTGCTCCTACCTATCTTTCTGATTTGGTCCTGCCGTACATACCTACACGTACACTACGGTCACAAGAAGCAGGCCAACTTACTGTCCCTAGAATTTCTAAGCAAACAGCTGGAGGCAGTACTTTCTCCTATAGAGCTCCATTTTTATGGAATGGTCTACCTATCCATGTGAGAGATGCATACTCAGTCTCAACCTTTAAGTCTTTATTGAAAACTCATCTCTTCAGTAGGTCCTATGATTGAGTAAGGTCTGGCCCGGGAGTGTGAAGGTAAAACGGAAAGACACTGGAGCAACGAACCGCCCTTGCTGTCTCTGCCTGGCTGGTTAACTTCTCTCCACTGGGATTCTCTGCCTCAAACCCTATTACAGGGGCTGAGTCACTGGCTTACTGGTGCTCTTCCACGCCGTCCCTAGGAGGGGTGCGTCACTTGAGTGGGTTTAGTCTCTGACGTGATCTTCCTGTCCGAGATGGCGCCCCCCCCTGGGTTGGTGCCGTGGGGGAGATCTTCGTGGGCTATACTCGGCCTTGTTGTCACGTCCGTCGTAAGGAGGAGACCAAGCCGCAGCGTGATAAGCGTACATTCTTCTTTATTTAAACTAATGGACACTGAACAAAATAACAAAACAAACCATGAAGCTAATATGGCTAGTGCAGACAGGCAACTAAACATAGAATAAGAACCCACAAACACCCAAGGGAAAATGGCAACCTAAATATGATCCCCAATCAGAGACAACGATAAACAGCTGCCTCTGATTGGGAACCAATTCAGGCCACTATAGACCTACATATGCCTAGACTTACAAACACCCCATGACATACAAAAACCCTAGACAATACAAAACAAGCATACCCACCCTCGTCACACCCTGACCTAACCAAAATAATAAAGAAAACATAGATAACTAAGGTCAGGGCGTGACACTTGTCTCAGGATAGTAAGTTGATGGTTGAAGATATCCCTTAAGTGGTGTGGGGCCTGTGCCTTGGCAAAGTGGGTGGGGTTATATCCTTCCTGTTTGGCCTTGTCCGGGGGTATCGTCAGACGGGGCCAGTGTCTCCAGACCCCGCCTGTCTCAGCTTCCAGTATTTATGCTGCAATAGTTTGTGTGTCGGGGGGCTAGGGTCAGTTTGTTATATGTGGAGTATTTCTCCTGCGTTATCCGGTGTCCTGTGTGCATTTAAGTATGCTCTCTCTAATTCTCTCTCATTTTCTCTCTCGGAGGACCTGAGCCCTACGACCATGCCTTAGGACTACCTGGCATGATGACTCCTTGCTGTCCCCAGTCCACCTGGCTGTGCTGCTGCTCCAGATTCAACTGTTCTGCCTGCGGCTATGGAACCCTGACCTGTTCACCGGACATGCTACCTTGTCCCAGACCTGCTGTTTTCAACTCTCTGGAGACAGCAGGAGCGGTAGAGATACTCTGAATGATCGGCTATGAAAAGCCAATTGACATTTACTCCTGAGGTGCTGACTTGTTGCACCGTCTACAACCACTGTGATTATTATTATTTGACCCTGCTGGTCATCTATGAATATTTGAACATTTTGGCCATGTTCTGTTATAATCTCCACCCGGCACAGCCAGAAGAGGACTGGCCACCCTTCATAGCCTGGTTCCTCTCTAGGTTTCTTCCTAGGTTCATGCCTTTCTAGGGAGTTTTGCCTAGCCATCGTGCTTCTACACCTGCATTGCTTGCTGTTTGGGGTTTTAGACTGGGTTTCTGTACAGCACTTTGTGACATCAGCTGATGTAAGAAGGGCTTTATAAATACATTTGATTGACTGCACACATTCTGTTCTTTAACTTTCTTCTCCCTTATCTCTAATAACAGACTGACTGCACACATTCTCCTTTTCCATATTTGTATTGTATGTAAACCACTCATAAATGGTAGCCCTCCCCCCTCTGACCTCTCTCTGCCAGGCAGGTTGGCAGGCCAGGTAGGGTCTCTTCAGCAGGCTGGTCAGTTTATTCTGGTCTCTCTGTGTGAGGGGGATCAGAGCATCCTCAGGTACTCTCAATCTAAAGTACAGAAGGGTTATGATCAGTACAGTTTTCAATTCAGTTCGTTCAAGACATGAACAGTCATATTATCAGACATACAAAAATATCTTAACTGTAAATAGCTTTGGATGATGGTCTTCTCAATGACCATATTAAGATAGAAATAATCATTCAGTTGCTACAACTGAAACAAAGGAAATATCCTGACAAAGTTACAGCTCTCTCCATTTCTGTCCAAACTGTATAAAATGTGGATGCTTTTGATTATGCCCTGTACAGTTAGAGTCTTAGGTGGAGCAGGCTTGCAGACTACAATTAAACTTGACTTATGTCAAAACCCCCTTTTCAGGCTAAGACTGCTCTAGCTGACATATACTTAAAACTCAATATACACTCCAAAACAGCTCCTCAGGGAGAGAGAAACAAGCGAAGGCAACAGCAACAGAAACCAAAACAAACAATCTCCAAATCCCCAGAATATAATCCCAATTAGAGGTAGGAAGGAGGAAGTAGCGAGTGGTTGTCTCCAAACCTCTGGAGGTCAGAGGGGAGGAGGCCTAGCCACATAACGCTGGGGACGGTCAGACTGTGGGCCTGAAATGACATGGCCTGAGGGGAAAGATACACACACAGAAACACGTCAATACACAACCAGACAGATCGACAAACTGTGCATAAAACACACATATGTGAATACATACAACCATATACAGTGCCTTGGAAAAGTATTCATCCCCCTTGGTCGTTTTTCCTATTTTGTTGCATTACAACCTGTAATTTAAATTGATTTATATTTGGATTTCATGTAATGGACATACACAAAATAATTCAAACTGGTGAAGTGAAATGAAAAAAGGAACTTGTTTCAAAAAATTATTTAAAAAACTAAACGGAAAAGTGGTGCGTGCATATGTATTCACCCCCTTTGCTATGAAGCCCCTAAATAAGATCTGGTGCAACCAATTACCTTCAGAAGTCACATAATTAGTTAAATATAGTCAACCTGTGTGCAATCTAAATGTCACATGATCTGTTGCATGATCTCTTTTTATATATACACCTGCTTTGAAAGGCCCCAGAGTCTGCAACACCACTAAGCAAGGGGCACCACCAAGCAAGCGGCACCATGAAGACCAAGGGGCTCTCCAAACAGGTCAGGAACAAAGTTGTGGAGAAGTACAGATCAGGGTTGTGTTATAAAAAAACATCAGAAATGTTGAACATCCCACGGAGCACCATTAAATCCATTATAAAAAAATTGAAAGAATATGGCACCACAACAAACCTGCCAATAGAGGGCCGCCCACCAAAACTCACGGACCAAGCAAAGGGGGCATTAATCAGAGAGGCAACAAAGACACCAAAGATAACCCTGAAGGAGCTGCAAAGCTCCACAGGGAAGATTGGAGTATCTGTCCATAGGACCACTTTAAGCCTTACAATCCACAGAGCTGGGCTTTACAGAAGAGTGGACAGAAAACAGCCATTGATTAAAGAAAAAAATTAGCAAACACGTTTGGTGTTTGCCAAAAGGCATGTGGGAGACTCCCCAAACATATGGAAGAAGGTACTCTGGTCAGATGAGACTAAAATTGAACCTTTTGGCCATCAGGGAAAACGCTATGTCTGGCGCAAACCTAATACCTCTGATCACCCCGAGAACACCATCCCCCGAGAACACCAATCATGCTGTGGGGATGTTTTTTATCAGCAGGGACTTGGAAACTGGTCAGAATTGAAGGAATGATGGATGACGCTAAATACAGGGAAATTCTTGAGGGAAACCTGTTTCAGTCTTCCAGAGATTTGAGACTGGGATGGAGGTTCACCTTCCAGCAGGACAATGACCCTAAGCATACTGCTAAAGCAACACTCGAGTGGTTTAACGGGAAACATTTAAATGTCTTGGAATGGCCTAGTCAAAGACCAGGCCTTAATCCAATTGAGAATCTGTGGTATGACTTAAAGATTGTTGTACACCAGCGGAACCAATCCAACTTGAAGGAGCTGGAGCAGTTTTGCCTTGAAGAATGGGCAAAAATCCCAGTGGCTAGATGTGCTAAGCCCCAAGAGACTTGCAGCCGTAATTGACTTTGGGGGGGTGAATAGTTATGCACGCTCAAGTTTTCAGTTTTTTTGTCTTATTTCACAAGAAAAAATATTTTGCATCTTCAAAGTGGTAGGCAAGTTATATAAAACAAATGATACAACCCCCATCCATGTTAATTCCAGGTTGTAAGGCAACAAAATAGGAAAAATGCCAAGGTTGTGAATACTTTTGCAAGCCACTGACATGCATATCGTACATAAAATCACACACACATTCAGACACACAAGTCCACCTGGGGTATAATCATATAAACCAGAAACACACATGATCATAAATGCACTCACATACAAAAACCTCACACAAATGAGATCCCACGCAATCACTTTACTTTTACCCTTCATGTCACTTCAAATGCTCAGATATAGTTGACTGCTCCCTTTTTTCAACTTAAGAGACCAGAATAATTACATATTTCTTGCACCGAGACACTGCACAAGCCACGTTGGATAATGTACAGAAATACACAGGCATGGCAGGACTCACCACTGATCCGTACTTGTAGATGCACATGATCTCAATGCCTGGGAAAATGAGAGAAAGACAGAAAGAGAAAGAGACACGATACAATCACCACCATACCAGAGCAATTATCCTCTGAGATATGTAGCTAAGGGGACAGAGAACAAAGTAAAGTGTTACACATGCGACTCGCAATGTGATGTGAGGAGAGCGGAGGGGGGCAGAGAGGTGCTGTATGGAGAGGGACAGTCAGTGTCAGTGAGTCCAGGGGCCCCAGTGTGATGATTCCACTGGGCTAGAACACACCAACACAATTCCCATTCTAACCACCCTGACACATCAGAGAGGCCTGTTGGCTGAGCAGGACATGCAACCCCTGTGTGTGTGTGTGTGTGTGTGTGTGTGTGTGTGTGTGTGTGTGTGTATGTCTTTGACAGGATAAAATAGTGGAGAGTATTACCGTAAGGGTCAGCATCCACCAGAGCAAATATAGGGATGCGCAGGGTGTCCCAAAGCTTTCTCACCATCAGCCTGCTGTTCACATCCGGGACACCTTTACCCTGACACAAACACATAATAGATTTACAATAAGTCATATGATTAACACATTACATTTAAAGCAATAGCTCAAAAGAAAACAATAAGTAGGACATACTGTGATCATGATGCAAAGAGATAACTTGGTGCAAAAGTCATCATCGAGCAGTTTCTGGAAGGTGGCGTCCTTCTCCACTATCAAAACAAACTTAGCAGATGACACAATGTCTGGAGAACAGGTCAAGGTGAACACAAACATGACTGATGGACTCTTCCTCACCAATAGATAAGAGTGGGAGGTGTTAGTTAAAAGAGGAAGGAAGTCTTACAAGCTCTTTACAATATTGCTGAAATATCTGACATGATTATAAAGGATACTCCTGATCCCGCCAACATTAGAAGAGACTGGAGTAGCCTGAGAACACAATTAAGAGACACAATTATCAACATAGCAAGTTACTGTTAGCTTTCAAACAACAACAAAAATATAATGAGAAATGAATCTAGCTGTTTGGGTGTCAGTTGATTTATGCAACCCACAAACAGTAGATAGAATACAAGTAAACAGTTTGAGTTTTTTTGGTTTTCTGAACAATTATTCTATAGACCGAGTGATTAGTTCATTGGTTGAACCTGGAGATTGTGGCCAGAAAGAGGTGAACACAGGATTTATTAAGTTTGGCTGAGACTAGAGACCTCTGTTATGTCATTGAAATGGGAGAGGTTTAGCACTGTTAAACATTCATGGCGAATGATGATACTGTATATTGTAACATTATAGGTATCTAACCCCTGAACAAGGCAGTTAACCCACTGTTCCCCGGGCACGAAAGACGTGGATGTCGATTAAGGTAGCCCCCCGCACCTCTCTGATTCAGAAGGGTTGGGTTAAATGCGGAAGACACATTTCAGTTGTACAACTGACTAGGTAACCCCCTTTCCCTGACATTATATGCATATTCAACAGGCATATGACCATTCTGTGACGATGCTGAGATGTTGGGGGAATGTATTTAGTGTTAGTGGGACCTACAGTGGAGTTGGAGTGGCAGTCCACCTTGGTGCTGTCCTCCTCCAGGTAACAAAGATCACCTGAGATGAAGCCCTTGGACGTAGCTAGCTGGAGACCGTTAATAAACACACACACACACGTGGACACACAAACGACAATGCTTTTGAGTCAAGTTGAATTTCATTGCTCTTTGATCATGGAAATAATGGAAAATACATACACAGTTGCTTCCTGTACGAGGCAGAAAATTGGCTAAAAACATGAAAATAACTGAGTGCTTTCATGTGTTAGCCCTGAACTAATCATAACATGTCGTATCAAAAGGTATTTCCAAATGTTTTAGTATGATTTTATTCAATATCAGGCCATTGTTGCCTCCTCTTGAACTGAAATTGTACTCTCACAAACGCACACTCACATACTATATACACACCACATGTAGTCTTCTGCGTGGAACCTTGAGCATGCAGGAGATGTCATCCACAATGGAATCGACAGTCCTCTGTGAACCAAAAAGCTGTGTGTCGTTGTAATAGATGTCCCTGTGGAAACAAGAGAACTACTTCTCAAAGTACTGGTGTTAAGGCAAGAATGTATTTTTTTTATGCGTTGGCTATCTGACAAGACATTACCTTTTTGTGGCATATACGTTGCTCTGCACAAGTTTGTAGATGGTGGATAGAACCTTGAGAATGTGCCCTGCATAGAAAACCCAGTTAAACATCTGTATTATAGGCTACCAGTATATTGTAATATACCAGTACAGTCTAGAAAACCATTCAATCAATCCCCTATGATATCTGATGATAGGTCATTTCATCATCAAAGTAGTTAATTCAGGATTTTCTTTAGGATGGATAATGAAATCCATAGTGAAAAAAACTGATCCAGGAAAGCTTCTCTGACCATAATATTTCTGTCTGTCAGCAGCATAAGACATACCATATCGTTGCAGTTTTTGCAATTAGTTCATGTAAGCCCAGAGAGGATAAGAATGAAAGCCACATAAAGTAGGGCTGATTAAATTCCTTAGAGTAGTTTAAAGTTTGTGAATTTAAATAATGTAACTTTTTCTGTGCACAGCTGAAGGAAGGGGGAAGTGAGAGAGAGAGACAGGGGGGGGGGGTTCTTTCTTCTCACCAAATTTAGTGACAGACGAGGAACAGTTGCTCCGAACTGTGGTGACAGAACTTCCAGAAGTCATTTGAAGGCCAACGGCTTTGTCAAAACTCAAAGTTGGGAATGAAGACAAAAAAAATTATTAATAATTTACCAAATCTGAACATTTGGTCTCCTATCTTTGATCAGCTTTGTAAAGGAGCCCGCTAACTTTATGATCCTTCTTAGAAGAATCACAAACCCTGGGGGATACCTGTGATAGGCCTCCCCCATACCTCGACTGCATTTCCTCTGTGAAACCTTTGCCTCCCTATCTGTGGGATTCTCACATTTGAAAGGGCCGAGCCAGAATGTGCTTTAAGCTGTCAGGAGGTTTGATGTAGACTCAACCAGACAGTTCACTTTGTTCTAAGCATGACATCTCCACAGCCTGTGCACATTAAAGACCTCCACAAACTGCCAGATTTGTGTGTGTGTTTGTATGTGTAGCTGGTGCTTTTTAAATATTTAATCAAACTGACACCTATTCAGTCAGGAAGTTATTTCAGCTTCAAGGATTACGGTTCCAAACTTTAGGTGATTCTATTGAAACAATTTCCACCCCACCAATCCCTTTTGACTTCTTAGCTCTCTTACACATTCAGATAGAATGAGAGATCAAAGAACTAAAGGATTTCCTCAAATGCATTTAACAGCAATTTAGACCACTTGCAGAACCTGATTTATCAAATTGAGTGCAAAGTTCAGTTTACACAACATGACCACTTATTTCAAATGTAACTTTACTAGGTTATTCTGTATTTACATAACATAAATAAGACATCTGTTTTACAGATGTACATGTTTATCTTGCTAAAGGTCAAACAGAGTGAGTATGGCCCAAAAGCTTGACATTATAGTAACAAAGTGAGTGGCTTACCTTACATTGGACAAGCTGGATCGGTTGGGTAGGACCAAAACTGGAGCTTCATCTTTGGACAGACTGGTGACTATCTCTAGAATCACCTTTTCAATGAGGATTAAAACTTCCTGGCTGTACATAAGAAATTACCAAATAAACCTTGGTGATAGGTATAACTAGTAGTAGCCAGTAACTAATGGGAAAATCAGTGGACCACAAATTCAAAACTGATTCAAACAATCCTATCATTTTTTCATAAGCCTAACCACGTTAAAATGTATCCTTTAAAGTTTCAACTCAATCATGAAAATAAAGACTACGGCATAGTAAAAACTACAAGCACTAGGCAAGTCAGTTAAGAACAAATTCTTATTTACAAAGACGGCCTAGTGGGCTAACAACTGCCTTGTTCAGAAGGACAGATTTTTACCTTGTCAACTCGGGTAATCTAGCAACCTTTCGATTACTGGCCCAACGCTCTAACCACTAGGCTACTTGCCGTCCGCCTTGATATTGTCTAGATTATAATAAAATGTGTATATGTAACCTAATAGCCTAGGCTATGGGCCCTGGCCCACACCAGCCTTATCAAACTGTGCTGTACATAGACCTAGCCTAGGCAATGATATCACATCCGCAAGGGTTGTCTGTGAATCACACGGTTTAGAAGGAAAAATATGCCTAAATTACCTGCTGACTTCCTCATGGCTGTGTTGAGGTTCCATCATCATATCAACATTTTCCAACAACTCAAGGCCGAAATTCTCAATTTCAACGAACTGTTCAGACATGTTTGATTCCATTCGTGTGGAGGGATTTACAACGGAATTAAATTAATATGAATAGGGCGTCCGTACATGTATATGTTAACCGAGAGCAAACTCGCGCGTGGAATAATGTTGTTTGGCGCGAAATCAAATCCACACACAAGGGGTGTGTTCGTAAATTCAATCTAGAGTGCCAGAGTGTGATCGGAGTATGCTCTGGGTGTTCGTAAATTCAGAGCATAGTCAGATTGTCCGTTCATCAATTCAGAGCGTTTCGCTCTCGGGGCGTTCCGAGCGCACACTGGACGGTCTGGCCAGTGAGTAGGGTTGATCCGAGCGTTCTGAACCACAACCGCAGTCATGCACCCAAGCTGACTGGCTAACGTTGGCTAGCTTGCTAGCTACTTCCAGACACGAACGAGAGAATAGCTCACTCTGACCTCACTCGCCAGAGCGAATTTACGAACGCACCCAAGATTGGCGAGGTATGTGAGCTGCTCAAAGACTACACACAAGACATGTTCAGAGAGAAGGCTCAAGATCATGATAACTAACCCTTTTCGTAGCATGTGTGGTAAAATGGGTCAGTACTCAGTAGGCCAACAATGTTCAACAGTTAAGAGTAAGATTATACTGATGCACCGGGCTAAGGCCCGCAGTCAAGTGATCATTTAGAAGAAAAAAAAATAAACCAGCCTCCTATTCATTTTTTCACTCTGTATAAGCCTAAAGCTAGGGCCGAGATGCGTTGGTTTTACGTTTAAAAATAAAGAATCACTTATATGATCATCAACTTCCACTGTCCTTCAAGAGTTGAATGTCCTATACACTTCTGTTTGCTCATCCATTTATTCATGCAACTTGGTTGGAGACCAAAGAGAGCGAACGAGGTAGCAGCAGTCTTCCCTTCCGTGGAGTGAGTAACCTAAATGCACCCTTTTGTTCTTATGGTAGGGTAAAGTGGAACAATGTCCAGAACAATGTCCAATTGCTGACACAAAACAGCTATGTTTGGTAAAAATTTGGTAGCCTATGTGGATGATGGTCATGCTTAGGGAAACGAACTATGAAGGGAAATAAATGGCTACAGTTTACACTTTTTTTGTTAATTAACTTGATGCACGGATCCCTTTAGTGGGATCATTTTCATCAACAACCGCTGAATTGCAGAGCGCCAAATTCCCCAAAAATTGCAAAAAGAAAATTATATTCATGAAATCACAAGTGCAATATAGCTTAAAACACAGTTTAGCTTGTTGTTAATCCACCTGTCGTGTCAGATTTTGAAAATATGCTTTACAGCGAAAGCAATCCAAGCATTTGTGTGAGTTTATCGATCACTAGACAAAACATTACGAACACCTAGCAGCAATATAGATTGGTCACAAAGTCAGAAAAGCAATAAAATTAATCGCTTACCGTTGATGATCTTCGTATGTTTGCACTCACGAGACTCCCAGTTACACAATAAATGTTCCTTTTGTTCGATAAAGATTATTTTTATATCAAAAAACCTACATTTGTTTGGCGCGTTATGTTCAGTATTCCACAGCCTTAGGCAGGTCAGCAAGGGTTGACGAAAAATCCAAATAGTATCCGTAGAGTTCGTAGAAACATGTCAAATGTTTTTAATAATCAATCCTCAGGTTGTTTTTAACATAAATAATCAATAATATTTCAACCGGACGGTAAACTATTCAATAACAGAGATAAAGCAAATGTCGAGCTACAACTTTCACGCGCATTAACTAATGGAAGGACATTCCGCTATCCACTGACGCGATTTGATAAATCTCGCTCATTTTTCAGAATAAAAGCTTGAAACTATGTCTAAAGACTGTTCACACCCTGAGGAAGCCATAGGAAAAGGAATATGGTTGATATCCCTTTAAATGGACGAAAGGCAGTGTCACGTTCCTGACCTATTTCTGTTATTTTGTTGTGTGTGTTAGTTGGTCAGGACGTGAGTTTGGGTGGGCATTCTATGTTTTCTGTTTCTATGTTGGTTTATGGGTTGCCTGGTATGGCTCTTAATTAGAGGCAGGTGTTTGGCGTTCCTCTAATTAAGAGTCATATTTAGGTAGGTTGTTTCACAGTGTTCGTTGTGGGTGGTTGTCTCCTGTGTCTGTGTTTGTCGCACCATACGGGACTGTTCGGTTTGTTTTGTTATTCGTCATTTTTATGTGTAGGCTATTTTCCCTGTTCTTGCGTTCTTCGTGTTATGTGAGTCCGTCGTCCAGGTCTGTCTACACCGTTTGTTATTTTGTTTAGTCAAGTGTATTTCGTTTTCGTGTTTTCGTTAATAAATCATGTCTTCAAACTCCGCTGCATTTTGGTTCAATCCCTGCTCCTCCTCTTCTGATGAAGAGGAAGAGGAAAACCGTTACAGAACCACCCACCAATCCAGAACCAAGCGGCATGAAGTCGAGCAGTGGCCTGCTACACAGGAATCATGGACTTGGGAGGAAGTATTGGAGGGTAAAGGACACTGGGCTCACATTGGGGAATATCGCCGTGCTCGTGAGGAGATGGAGGCAGCGAGAGCCCAAGAGCAGTGGTATGAGGAGGCAGCAAAGAGACGTGGCTGGAAGTCCGAGAGGAGACCCCAAAAATTTCTTGGGGGGGGGGGCTAAGAGGTAGTGGGCCGAGGGCAGGTAGGAGACCTGCGCCCACTTCCCAGGCTTACCGTGGAGAGCGGGAGTACGGGCAGGCGCCGTGTTACGCAGTAGAGCGCACGGTGTCTCCTGTACGAGTGCATAGCCCAGTGCGGGTTATTCCACCTCCCCGCACTGGTAGGGCTAGATTGGGCATTGAGCCAGGTGTCATGAGGCCGGCTCAACGCGTCTGGTCTCCAGTGCGTCTCCTCGGGCCGGCTTACATGGCACCAGCCTTACGCATGGTGTCCCCGGTTCGCCTACATAGCCCGGTGCGGGTTATTCCACCTCCCCGCACTGGTCGGGCGACGGGGAGCATTCAACCAGGTAAGGTTGGGCAGGCTCGGTGCTCAAGGGAGCCAGTACGCCTGCACGGTCCGGTATTTCCGGAACTACCTCCCCGCCCCAGCCCAGTACCACCAGTGCCTACACTACGCACCAGGCTTCCAGTGCGTTTTCAGAGCCCTGTTCCTCCTCCACGCACTGTCCCTATGGTGCGTGTCTCCAGCCCAGTGCCTCCAGTTCCGGCACCGCGCACTAAGCCACATGTGCGTCTCCTAAGTTCTGTGCACACTGTTGTTTCTCCCCGCACTCGTCCTGAGGTGCCTGCCCTCAGTCCGGTACCACGCACCAGGCATATAGTGCGCTTCGAGAGGTCAGTGTGCCCTGTCCCTGCTCCCCGCACTAGGCTTGAAGTGCGTGTCCCCAGTCAGGTGCCTCCAGTTCCGGCACCACGCACCAAGCCTACAGTGCGTCTCAGCCGGCCAGAGTCTGCCGTCTGCCCAACGGCGCATGAACTGCCTGTCTGCCATGAGCCTGCAAAGCTGCCCGTCTGCCATGAGCCTACAGAGCCTTCCGCCAGACAGGAGCAGCCAAAGCCTTCCGCCAGACAGGAGCAGTCTGAGCCATCCGTCTCCGCAGCGCCATCTGAGCCATCCGTCTCCCCAGCGCCGTCTGAGCCATCCGTCTCCCCAGCGCCGTCTGAGCCATCCGTCTCCCCAGCGCCGTCTGAGCCTTCCGCCTGTCCCGAGCCATTAGAGCCGCCCGTCTGTCCCGAGCCGTCAGAGCCGATAGTCAGTCAGGAGCCGCTAGAGCCAGTCGTCAGTCAGGATCTGCCAGAGCCGCCAACCAGTCAGGATCTGCCAGAGCCGCCAACCAGACAGGATCTGCCAGAGCCGCCAACCAGACAGGATCTGCCAGAGCCGCCAACCAGACAGGATCTGCCAGAGCCGCCAACCAGACAGGATCTGCCAGAGCCGTCAGTGAGCCATGAGCGTCCAGAGCCGTCAGCCAGCCATGAGCGTCCAGAGCCGTCAGCCAGCCATGAGCGTCTAGAGCCGTCAGCCAGTCATGAGCTGTCCCTCAGCCCAGAGCGGCTATTTATTCAGAACTGCCCCTCAGTCCAGAGCTGTCTCTCTGTCCGGAGCTGCCTTTCAGTCCGGAGTTGCCCCTCTATCCTGAGCTACCTTTCTATCCTGAGTTACCTCACAATCCTGATCTATCCCTCTGTCCTGAGCTATCCCTCTGTCCTGAGCTATCCCTCTGTCCCGGTGCTGCCCCTGGTGTCGATGTTACCAAAAGGATTTAGTGGGGGTAAGATGAGGGTGGTCATTCATAGGGGGAAATGGAAGCTGGGATTGACTATGGTGGGGTGGGGACCTCGCCCGGAGCCTGAGCCACCACCGTGGTCAGATGCCCACCCAGACCCTCCCCTAGACTTTGTGCTGGTGCGCCCGGAGTTCGCACCTTATGGGGGGGGTTATGTCACGTTCCTGACCTATTTCTGTTAGTTTGTTGTATGTGTTAGTTGGTCAGGACGTGAGTTTGGGTGGGCATTCTATGTTTTCTGTTTCTATGTTGGTTTATGGGTTGCCTGGTATGGCTCTTAATTAGAGGCAGGTGTTTGGCGTTCCTCTAATTAAGAGTCATATTTAGGTAGGTTGTTTCACAGTGTTCGTTGTGGGTGGTTGTCTCCTGTGTCTGTGTTTGTCGCACCATACGGGACTGTTCGGTTTGTTTTGTTATTCGTCATTTTTATGTGTAGGCTATTTTCCCTGTTCGTGCGTTCTTCGTGTTATGTGAGTCCGTCGTCCAGGTCTGTCTACACCGTTTGTTATTTTGTTTAGTCAAGTGTATTTCGTTTTCGTGTTTTCGTGTTTTCGTTAATAAATCATGTCTTCAAACTCCGCTGCATTTTGGTTCAATCCCTGCTCCTCCTCTTCTGATGAAGAGGAAGAGGAAAACCGTTACAGGCAGGCAATGGAACAGTGATTTATCAAAATAAAAGGCACTTCCGGGTTGGATTTCCTCAGGTTTTCACCTGCAAAATCAGTTCTGTTATACTCACAGACAATATTTTGACAGTTTTGGAAACTTTAGAGTGTTTTCTATCCTACTCTGTATATGCATATTCTAGCATCTGGACCTGAGAAATAGGCAGCTTACATTGGGAACATTATTTTTCCAAACATAAAAATTCTGCCCCGTAGCTTCAAGAGGTTTTGAAGCTGCAATATGTAACATTTTGGGCGACCCCACCAAATTCACATAGAAATGCGTGTTATAGATCTGTCATTCTCATTGAAGCAGGTCTAAGAAGCGTTAGGTCTGTTCTATGTCCGCTATTTCTATGCTTCCCATTCTTAAGTAAAAATATTTTGTCACAGCTGTTTAGATGGTACAATGATTCTATACACTGTACACAGAGTATACCAAACATTAGGAACACCTTGTTTTCAATCCAGGTGAAAGCTATGATCCTTTATTGATGTCACGTGTTAAATCCACTTCCATCAGTTTAGATGAAGGGGACAAGACAAGTTAGAGAATTATTTTTAAACCTTGAGAAAATTGAGATATGGATTGTGTATGTGTGCCATTCACAGGGTGAATGGGCAAGACAAAAGATTTTAGTGCCTTTGAACAGGTTATGGTAGTAGATGCCAGGTGCACCGGTTTGAGTGTGTCAAGAACTGCAATGCTGCTGGGTTTTTCACACTCAACAGTTTCCCATGTGTATCAAGAATGGTCCAGCACCGGAAGGACATCCAGCCAACTGTGGGAAGCATTGGAGTCAACATGGGCCAGCATCCCTGTGGAACGCTTTTGACACCTTGTAGAGTACATGCCCCAAAGAATTGAGGCTCAATTTTAGGAAGGTGTTGATATTAGATATTATGTTGAACAACCCCGATAAGAAGCTGCTGTAGTAGCCTAGGTCTACGTTGATTGATGATATTTTAATTTGTAATTTTCCCAGTGAGTGTGTGCGCTAGTTAGCACTTCATCGCGCCCCACTAGACCTCATTAGCACCTCCAGTTGCATTTTGCTGATAACTGGGAGTTTAATGGGGGCCTGACATGAGGCCTGCTGCAAATTGACCAATAGTCCTTCCTTTCTGTGCGTGTGTGTGTATTATTACAGTGTGTGGGCAGATGCAAATCATAGGCTAATCTATTCTGACTGAAATTGAGAAATTGAGGACTTTGATTTTGGCATATGCTTGTTGTGCAAAATTGTTCATGTGTTATCCATAATTTATTTATGCTTGCCTTTGTGTTTGTTAAGGCTGTGCAGCAGAAGCACATACACTCTAAACAGCTGTCTTGGAGTAAGTGAACATGTGTGTTTTCTGTGAAACACGAAGCGACAGCAGTGCCTGACAGATCAGGAAATGGTTGTAATTTTCTGTGACTGCTTTCCATTGGGAGTGTGTTAGAAGGAATGTGTGTGTGTGTCTGTCGCTCTATACTGTGCCATCGCTTCACCAGCTGAAGACTGCATGCACTCCACCCCAAGACCCTCCAAACATTTTTTGTTACTCTGTGACCCCAACAGCGAAATTACCCCTGAGCCTCAAATTCCTTCCTTCCTCACAACACCATAGGGCTGAGTGGGGGAAGCTTCTCACTAAACAGAGAGCCTCACAGCCCTCTCTCTCTGTCTCTCTGTCTCTCTGTCTCTCTGTCTCTCTGTCTCTCTGTCTCTCTGTCTCTCTCTCTCTCTCTCTCTCTCTCTCTCTCTCTCTCCCTCTCTCTCTCTCTCTCTCTCTCTGTCTCTCTCTCTCTGTCTCTGTCTCTGTCTCTGTCTCTGTCTCTGTCTCTGTCTGTCTGTCTGTCTGTCTGTCTGTCTGTCTGTCTGTCTGTCTGTCGCTAAAATGTGCTAATATTTGCCTAGGGCCATTCCCTTCATCTGGCAACCAATTAGAGGCATGAAATCCATGTCACTGTATTGTTACCGCAGGTAATCTGTTCTGGATGTGGGAGCCAGGAAGGGAAGAGGTCTCTGACCCTGAATGTCTCCCAACGTGTTGCTTTAGCAGAGGTCTACCTTTCACTCCTGAGGGCCTGTGACAACCTGCTTCCGCAATATTGGCTCTTAATCGCTAAGTAATTGCTATCTCTAGGTGAAAAGCAACCACCCCTCACCCGCCCGCCCTAAAAAAACTAAATCTGTGAAAGAAAACCTACAAGATGTCCTCTTTCTTCCCCCTAGTCCAGAGAAGCAGGGACCCCCACTGGTTCCTTTGGCGAGAAATTTTTGTTGAGTGTGAGGCCTTAACCTGAGGAGACAGAGTGCAGTGAGTCATATGCTCGTCACAGGAGGAGTGTTTGTATTGGGCAAAGGGTGAAGCATGGGGGGGTTGTAAGGTTAGAGGAAAGGGAGACAAGGGAGGGAGGGGGCTGCACTCAGTGCAGGTGAGGGGGATTAGCTGAAATTAGTCCAAAGAAACCAAATACAGATCTGTCAGCCTAATCCTCACAAATAGAAAACAGAGCTGCCTCAACGGACCCAACAACCACCCAACACCCCCACCCATTCCCCCGTTCACCTCTCTCTCTAACCTCTCCTCCTCTGCTCCTCTAACCCTGTTTCTCATCCGCTTTTGGCCCAGGCCAGTGAGACCAGTCTGGCTGAGTTGCTGCTCCACTAATGGGTCCTCAGACCAGCACCTCTTAACAGGAGGTGACTGATCGCTGATCACCCAGGGCTTTGATTGACAGTCCAGCACAGGCTTACAGAGTGACGAGAACAAGGACCCACTCACCATAGAGACAAGGATAAATGGGTGCCTCCGCTGAGCCGGAGGGGCCATTATTATCCCCTCGCATCCCGATATGGAAACACTGATGAGTGTGGGGTAAAGAGGGGAGAGAACAGCGTATCGTCAGGCCTATTCTATGCGCTGATGACACAGAGTGACAGAGTAGGTGGGTGATAGTATCCTGTGGTGAATAAGCCTTAACTCTGTGTGGTGGGTGCATTAGATGCACAGCTTAAGTAAATGCTATCTGTGCCTGTCAACAGCAGCAAACATAACTGATTATGCAGAGCTGCTGAGTGCTATGAATCAGAGCCAGGCTACTGTGGTGTTCCTGCATCTCTGTGTGCAGACTGACACACAGACGGGGTGAGAAGAGACACAGGATACAGGGGAAAGCAGGTGCTGAATGACAGGAAAGAGAACTACAGGTGCAGGATTTCAAATGAGCTGATCATCATCACCAGGAAATGAGCATGTGCCATTTGGAGAGATGTTTGTCTCGACTCTCTCTTTTGTTACGGTAACGCTGAGCGAAACCACAAAGGGAATGGAAAACACAAAAGACAAGTTTAAAGCAGTTTTATGTTGTTTTTTTTCTCCCTCTTGCGCTCTCTCCGGCCATCTCACAGCGGTGTCTCATATGTTCCTGAGGTCCCTGGAAGTGTCTGACACCAGAAGGGGAACATTTGCATTCCCACAGCCCCACCTGGTCGCTGTGTTTTAACAGACTGGTGCACCGTGCAGCGCACACAGTGGGGCTGTGCCGAGAATGTAGACGGGCCAAAACGGGGGAGAGAAATTTCAGTTTACCCCAAAAGCAGGTTTTACTGTACCCTCTACAGGGCCACTTGGCTGGACCCCACCCCTTCAAACGAGTGCCGTCTGGCACTCTCCGAGGCAACACGCAAAATAAATATTAATCTGACCTTTGACCTCTCCTCTGAACTGTTAAAGGGGGGGGGGGGGTAGAGAGACTCTCAGCAGCGAAAAAAGAAGAGTGATCAGATGAGGGGTGAAGGTGTGAGGCTGTGAGGGTGAGAGTGTGAGGCTGTGAGGGTGAGGGGTGTAAGTGTGTGTTTGTGAGAGACAATGTGTGTTTGTTTGGATGTAAGAGAAAGCATCTGTGTGTGTATCCTAGCCTATTACGGATTGAAGAGAAAAAGCCTGGCTTGAAATATAGTTATCAATCATATAGTGGGGGAGAGTGGGACAAACAAAATCAAACACTTTGAAAGTCAGACTTCCTCACTGTAATTGCATCAGAACATATAAAGGGCTTGCAGGTATGGTACATCAAAAGAGGCCCTCGGTGTCCGGTCTGGAGCGTGAAGTCGGCTAGTGCGTAGCAACCTAGCGATGCCAAAAGCCCTGGCCTGCCCTAGAAAGCCTAAGTAAATTACGATCAACACAAACATTTAGATGTCTGTTTTGAGCTTTAAAATGTGTTTATTATGATTAACTTCGATCCCCACAGTAAATTATTTTAAGGTTCGAATCAAATTGAGATATATATTTAAATAGTAGTCCATTCTGACAAATTTTTGTCGTCACACAGGACCACGTGCTGACATAGACCAATCACAGACCGGCAGGCTACGAGGAGGCTCCCTCTTTGCACATGCACCTAAAGGGGTTGTGGTGTGCTATTTGGTATTTATTAGGATCCCCATTAGCCCCAGCAAAAGCGTCAGCTACTCTTCCTTGGGTCCACATGAAACATGATATAATACAGAACATTATTAGGACTGTTTTAAATACATACATTTAAAACGTCACACATAGCCTACCCAGATGAGAGCATGGAGTCAAAAAGCCTGTCAAGTAGAGATGGAGGGGCTGACCAATGTCATGTAGTCATGTAGTTGACTCTCTCAGGCACGATGAAAACAACTACATCGGCCATGATCCTTTGCTAGTTACGGACACTTTCACCATGATCCGTAGACAATTTTTTGGTGCCATTCAGCCCCATTCAGGAATATGGCACGCTTCAAATTAAAATATTTCCGGCCTCATGCGCCATCGGGAGTTTTCCATAGGAATAGGTGGATGACGTCAGCACGATCACTATCTACTGGTTTTAATGGCTATGCAATAAGAACATCGTTTTTTTCTCTTTCTCAAGTACAGCTCAGTTGTTCAGAGTGTTAATGATAGTAGGTTGGCACATCATCCTCCATTTCCGCCACTGATTGGTCTACTAGATCAGGGCCCCCAGTGTGTGTGTGTGTGTGTATCTGCTCCCAAAAGTGGCTTTCACACAGCTACCCACTGACTGCATGGTAGGATAGAGGGAGGAGGACAACTAAGAGGCGGTCCTCTTGTCATATTGACTAGAGCATTGTGTAAGATTTAAGGTGTTGCCCTTGAAGGATAGGAATAGTTTATGTCCGTGTGTGTGTGTGCGCGTCTGTGTACATGATTGTGTGCCTTGTCTGATAACGCAGTGTTTGATTGTGTGTGATAATGGTTTAGTGTGTATATTACATATACATAATGTGTGTGTGTGTGTGTGACAGTGAAGAGGCAGAAAGCTCAAACCCTCTTTGTTTTTTTTAGCCCCTCAGTGCAGCTCACACAGCCTGGGCTCAGCCTGAGACCACTGTTTACTGTGACTGTCACCAGGGCCATAGAGGCCCAAACAAAGGGGGGTCTGTTCCGATTGCCCCTCTCTGGGCAATGACTGAGGCCAGGGCTGGGAGGCTAGAGAACTGAGGGGGAGCTGGGGAGCGAGAGCGGCTGCGGAGCAAGGGGGGCTGGAGGGTTGTGGACCTGGGGGCCAAGGGGGCCCCAGCTTGCAGTATAAAGCCAGAGAGCATGGTTCTAACTGAAACCAAGGCCCTTTCATGTCCTCTGTCTGAAACCGCCGTACTGTAAACACCTGCGGCCATTAGCTGAATCTGAGGGACCGGATAGCAGTGTTTATATGGTACAAACTACCGTTGAAAGACCATTTAAATCGCAATAGAGTGACTTGTGGATACACACATGGAGTGAGTGTTGTCAGGCACAGAGCACAGGGCAAGCTCTCAAACAAACTGCACTGCATTGTCATTGGAAAAAGGGGAGTGAGGCTGTAATGAAATCGAGAAAAAGCATATTAAATGGGCAGGGAGGTGGGCTCAGCCTGTAACTACCTCTAGCCATGCTTTCTCTCTCCTGTCCTTCTCTTTCTTACTGTCAATTAAAGCTCAGAATCAGGGACTGTATGTCCTGTTCTACCTCGCTGTGCAATTGAAGTTTAATTTGACTGTCAAAAATTACCTGGCAAGCTGTGGCTCGAAAACATCTCCACCTTACAGAGCCACTAAAACGAGTCTCTCTGTGAAGCTAAAAGTTTACCGTTACACTCCGAGGAGGAGCCCGTTCAACATGAAGTGGTCATTAACGGTGAAAGGGGCCATCTGAAAGCCCCTCTCCTTGCCAAGGCCAGAACGGAGCTCACAAGAGGGTCAGGGATGTTCCATTCATGTGTGGTGTTTAAGAGGTGCTGGGGCCAGAGTGGCATGTGAAAGGGGTGAAACAGCTACCAAACATCTGCACCCCGTCCCCTCCAACCCTGACCTGCTCTTTGTCTGAGCACTGCTCAGCACTCTCTGTCGTTGCCTACTTCCTGCTTGCATGTACACTGGCTAGGGCGACAGGGAATAGGGGGGCGCTCATATTGCCTCATAATTAAACAATCACTCAGAGGGCATGGGCATTTGTGTGTGTGTGTGTGTAATTTGTTTCCCCTGCTCTACTTGTCTCATTCTACCTCACAGAGCGTGTCTGACTGAATGTTGTGATGGTTAAGTTGTCTGACTGAATATTCTGATGGTTAACGTTGTCTGACTGAATATTGTGATGGTTAACGTTGTCTGACTGAATGTTGTGATGGTAGAGTTGTCTGACTGAATGTTGTGATGGTAGAGTTGTCTGACTGAATGTTGTAATGGTAAAATTGTCTGACTGAATGTTGTGATGGTACAGTTGTCTGACTGAATGAATGTTGTGATGGAAAAATTCTCAACCTGAATATTGTGATGGTAAAGTTGTCTGACTAAATATTGTGATGGTAATGTTGTCTGACTGAAAGTTGTGATGGTAAAGTTGTCTGACTGAATATTGTGATGGTAATGTTGTCTGGCTGAATGTTGTAATGGTAAAGTTGTCTGACTGAATATTGTGATGGTAATGTTGTCTACCTGAATATTGTGATGGTAAAGTTGTCTGACTAAATATTGTGATGGTAATGTTGTCTGACTGAATGTTTTGATGGTAAAATTGTCTGACTGAATATTGTGATGGTAAAGCTGTCTAACTGAATGAATGTTGTGATGGTAAAGTTGGCTGACTTAATGAATGTTGTGATGGTAAAGTTGTCTGACTGAATTAATGTTGTGATGGTAATGTTTTCTGACTGAATATTGTGATGGTAAACTTCTCTGACTGAATATTGTGATGGTAAGTTGTCTGACTGAATATTGTGATGGTATTGTTGTCTGAATGTTGTGATAGTAAAGCTGTCTGACTGAATTAATATTGTGATGGTAAAGTTGTCTGACTGAATATTGTGATGGTAATGTTGAGTGAATGCTGTGATACTAAAGTCATCTGATTGAATGTTTTGATGGTAAAATTGTCTGACTGAATATTGTGATGGTAAAGCTGTCTGACTTAATGAATGTTGTGATGGGAAAGTTGTCTGACTGAATGAATGTTGTGATGGTAATGTTGTCTGACTGAATATGGTGATGGTAATGCTGTCTGACTGAAGGAATGTTGTGATTGTAATGTTGTCTGACTGAATGAATGTTGTGATGGTAAAGTTGTATGACTGAATATTGTGATGGTAATGTTGTCTGACTGAATATTGTGATGGTAAAGTTGTCTGACTGAATGTTGTGATGGTAAATTTGTCTAACTTAATGTTATGATGGTAAAGTTGTCTGATTTAATATTGTGATGGTAAAGTTGTCGAACTGAATGTTGTGATGGTAAAGTTGTCTGACTGAAGGTTGTGATGGTAAAGTTGTCTGACTTATTATTGTGACGGTAGATTTCTCTGACGAAATGTTATGATGGTATAGTTGTCTGACTGATTATTGTGATGGTAAAGTTGTCTGACTGAATGAATGTTGTGATGTTAATGTTGTCTGACTGAATATTGTCATGCTAAAGTCGTCTGATTGAATGTATGTGATGGTAAAGTTGTCTGACTGAATATTGTGATGGTAAAGTTGTCTGACTAAATATTGTGACGGTAAATTTGTCTGACTAAATATTGTGACGGTAAATTTGTCTGACTGAATATTGTGATGGTGAAGTTGTCTGACTGAATATTGTGATGGTAATGTTGTCTGCTTTAATGTTGTGATGGTAAAGTTGTCTGACCTATTGTTGTGATGGTAAAGTTGTCTGACTGAATGAATGTTGTGATGGTAATGTTGTCTGACTGAATGAATGTTGTGATGGTAATGTTGTCTGACTGAATATTGTCATGGTAAAGTTGTCTGACTGAATGTTGTGAAGGTAAAGTTGTCTGACTGAATGTTGTGAAGGTAAAGTTGTCTGACTGAATATTGTCATGGTAAAGTTGTCTGATTTAATATTGTGACGGTAAAGTTTCGAACTGAATTTTGTGATGGTGAAATTGTCTGACTGAATATTGTGATGGTAAACCTTTCTGACTAAATGTTGCGATCGTAAAGTTTTCTGACTAAATATTGTGATGATAATGTTGTCTGACGGAATGTTGTCTCGGTAAAGTTGAATGACTGAATATTGTGATGGTAATGTTGTCTGACTGAATATTGCGATGGTAATGTTGTCTGACTGAATACTGTGATGGTAATGTTGTCTGATTTAATGTTGTGTTGGTAAAATTGTCTTCCTGAGTTTGTCATGGTAAAGTTGTCTGACTTAATATTGTGACGGTAAATTTGTCTGACTGAATGTTGTGATGGTATAGTTGTCTGACTGATTGTTGTGATGGTAAAGTTGTCTGACTGAATATTGTGATGGTAAAGTTGTCTGACTTAATATTGTGACGGTAAATTTGTCTGACTGAATATTGTGATGGTGAAGTTGTCTGACTGAATATTGTGATGGTAATGTTGTCTGATTTAATGTTGTGATGGAAAAGTTGTCTTACTGAAGTTTGTGATGGTAAAGTTGTCTGACTTAATATTGTGATGCTAAATTTGTCTGACTGAATATTGTGATGGTGAAGTTGTCTGACTGAATATTGTGACGGTAATGTTGTCTGATTTAATGTTGTGATGATATTGTTGTCTGACTGAATGTTGCCTCGGTAAAGTTGTATGACTGAATATTGTGATGGTAATGTTGTCTGACTGAATATTGTGATGGTAATGTTGTCTGACTAAATGTTGCGATGGTAAAGTTTTCTGACTAAATATTGTGACGGTAAATTTGTCTGACTGAATATTGTGATGATCAAGTTGTCTGACTGAATATTGTGATGGTAATGTTGTCTGATTTAATATTGTGATGGTAAATTTGTCTTACGAAATGTTTTGATGGTAAAGTTTTCTGACTGAATAATGTGACGGTAATGTTGTCTGATTGAATATTGTCATGGAAAAGTAGTCTGACTGAATATTGTGATGATGCTGTTGTCTGACAGAATGTTGTGATGGTAAAGTTGTCTGACTGAGTGTTGTGATGGTAAAGTTGTCTGACTTAATTTTGTGATGGTATAGTTGTCTAACCTCACACTCAACATCAACAAAACAAAGAAGATGATCGTGGACTTCAGGAAACAGCAGAGGGAGCACCCCCCTATCCACATCGACGGGACAATAGTGGAGAGGGTAGAAAGTTTTAAGTTCCTCAGCGTACACATCACGGACAAACTGAAATGGTCCACCCACACAGACAGCGTGATGAAGAAGGCGCAGCAGTGCCTCTTCAACATCAGGAGGCTGAAGAAATTCGGCTTGTCACCAAAAAACTCACTAACTTTTACAGATGCACAATCGAGAGCATCCTGTCGGGCTGTATCCCCGCCTGGTACGGCAACTGCTCCGCCCATAACCGTTATGCTTTCCAGAGGGTAGTGAGGTCTGCACAACGCATCACCGGGGACAAACTGCCTGCCCTCCAGGACACCTACACCACCCGATGTCACAGGAAGGCCAAAAAGATAATCAAGGACAACAACCACCCGAGCTACTGCCTGTTCACCCCGCTATCATCCAGAAGGCGAGGTCAGTACAGGTGCATCAAAGCAGGGACCGAGAGACTGAAAAACAGCTTCTATCTCAAGGCCATCAGACTGTTAAACAGCCATCACTAACATTGAGTGGCTGCTGCCAACATACTGACTCAACTCCAGCCACTTTAATAATGATGTAATAAATGTATCACTAGCCACTCTAAACAATGCCACTTCATATAATGTTTACATACCCTACATTACTCATCTCATATGTACAGTGGGGCAAAAAAGTAATCCATGTCTCAATTGTCTGAAGGCTAAAACATCCTTCTTCAACCTGTCTCTTCCCCTTCATCTACTCTGACTGAAGTGAATGAAAGAGGTGACATCAATAAGGGTTCATAGTTTTCACCTGAATTCACCTGGTCAGTCTATGTCCTGGAAAGAGCAGGTGTCCTTAATGTTTTGTACACTCAGTGTACTTAGTAGGGCTGACTCCATTTAGTTGACTGGTCGATTGTTTGGTCGAAAGGCTGTTGGTCGACCAAGATTTTGTTCGTCAAGCAGTGGCAAATACAGTGGGGCAAAGAAGTATTTAGTCAGCCACCAATTGAGCAAGATCTCCCACTTAAAAAGATGAGAGAGGCCTGTAATTTTCATCATATGTACACTTCAACTATGACAGACAAAATGAGGAAAAAAAATCCAGAAAATCACATTGTAGGATTTTTAATGAATTTATTTGCAAATTATGGTGGAAAATAAGTATTTGGTCAATAACAAAAGTTTCTCAATACTTTTATATACCCTTTGTTGACAATGACAGAGGTCAAACGTTTTCTGTAAGTCTTCACAAGGTTTTCACACACTGTTGCTGATATTTTGGCCCATTCCTCCATGCAGATCTCCTCTAGAGCAGTGATGTTTTGGGGCTGTTGCTGGGCAACACGGACTTTCAACTCCCTCCAAAGATTTTCTATGGGGTTGAGATCTGGAGACTGGCTAGGCCACTCCAGGACCTTGAAATGCTTCTTACGAAGCCACTCCTTCGTTGCCCGGGCGGTGTGTTTGGGATCATTGTCATGCTGAAAGACCCAGCCACGTTTCATCTTCAATGCCCTTGCTGATGGAAGGAGGTTTTCACTCAAAATCCCACGATACATGGCCCCATTCATTCTTTCCTTTACACGGATCAGTCGTCCTGGTCCCTTTGCAGAAAAACAGCCCCAAAGCATGATGTTTCCACCCCCATGCTTCACAGTAGGTATGGTGTTCTTTGGATGCAACTCAGCATTCTTTGTCCTCCAAACACGACGAGTTGAGTTTTTACCAAAAAGTTATATTTTGGTTTCATCTGACCATATGACATTTTCCCAATCTTCTTCTGGATCATCCAAATGCTCTCTAGCAAACTTCAGACGGGCCTGGACATGTACTGGCTTAAGCAGGAGGACACGTCTGACACTGCAGGATTTGAGTCCCTGGCGGCGTAGTGTGTTACTGATGGTAGGCCTTGTTACTTTGGTCCCAGTTCTCTGCAGGTCAGTCACTAGGTCCCCCCGTGTGGTTCTGGGATTTTTGCTCACCGTTCTTGTGATCATTTTGATCCCACGGGTTGAGATCTTGCGTGGAGCCCCAGATCGAGGGAGATTATCAGTGGTCTTGTATGTTTTCGATTTCCTAATAATTGCTCCCACAGTTGATTTCTTCAAACCAAGCTGCTTACCTATTGCAGATTCAGTCTTCCCAGCCTGGTGCAGGTCTACAATTTTGTTTCTGGTGTCCTTTGACAGCTCTTTGGTCTTGGCCATAGTGGAGTTTGGAGTGTGACTGTTTGAGGTTGTGGACATGTGTCTTTTATACTGATAACAAGTTCAAACAGGTGCCATTAATACAGGAAACGAGTGGAGGACAGAGGAGCCTCTTAAAGAAGAAGTTACAGGTCTGTGAGAGCCAGAAATCTTGCTTGTTTGTAGGTGACCAAATACTTATTTACCACCATAATTTGCAAATAAATTCATTAACAATCCTACAATGTGATTTTCTGGATTTTTTTTCTCATTTTGTCTGTCATAGTTGAAGTGTACATATGAGGACAATTACAGGCCTCTCATCTTTTTAAGTGGGAGAACTTGCACAATTGGTGGCTGACTAAATACTTTTTTGCCCCACTGTATATACTGTACTCTATACCATCTACTGCATCTTGCCATCTTGATGTAATGTATCACTAGCCACTTTAAACAATGCCACTTTATATACTGTTTACATACCCTACATTACTCATCTCATATGTATATACTGTACTCTATACCATCCACTGCATCTTGCCTATGCCGTTCTATACCATCACTCATTCATATATTTTTTATGTACATATTCTTATTTCATTCCTTTACACTTGTGTGTATAAGGTAGTTGTTGTGAAATTGTTTGGTTAGATTACTCATTGTATATTACTGCATTGTCGGAACTAGAAGCACAAGCATTTCGCATTAACATCTGCTAACCATGTGTATGTGACAAATACAATTTGATTTGATTTGATTTGACTGGATGTTTTGATGGTACAGTTGCCTGACTGAATGTTGTGATGATAAAGTTGGCTGACTAAATGTTTTGATGTTAACGTTGTCTGACTGAATGTTGTGATGGTAAAGTTGTAATAATCTAGTCATCGTTGTTCTTTTTCTAGTGGAGTAGTGCACCTGCAATATGAACACATTGTATGGTATGTTACGATCTCTCCTTCTGTATTAGGCAACACAGAGAACACATTTGCCAACAATGCCCACACAGTTTCCTTAGGAGCAAATAATTCCTCCTCCATAAAACAGAGAAAAGAGTTCAGGCGCCTGTCACAGGTAAACTGTGTATTAACCATTTCCATGGAACACATGCAAGAGAACATGATACTGATGACAGGTCTTTTTCAAAGCAATATCGATATAGTTATGGTATGTTGGCCTTTTGTCACATTGTGCTTCTTTTGGGAGGGTAATCATGCAAGCACGGACACACAAACACACGCACACACGCGCGCACACACACGCACACACACAGTGCTATACTGGTTTACAGCAATTGTAGCGCTCTCTCTCTCTGCTCCTCCCAGCGCACAAAGCACCTCCTCAAAGTCTGAGCGCTGAGCTCGGCTCATCGCACTCGCTGCAACACGTCTTGTCAACCTTGCAGTTTACGCGTGACCCAGGGAGACAGTGACAGGCTAGTGAAAGAGGTCGGAGTAGCTGGATGTAAAGGCAAAATAATCGAAATTCAAAATTGTACAGATCAGTGGATTTTAAGGCAATCCAATAAGAGTGCACGTTGAAGTGAAATTGATGTTCCAATCGGGAACTCTTCCCTCAACAGTCTACATGAGGGGCCGTCAATGATTCGGGTATTGAACAAACATGTTGCGAAGTTCAATATCCTTATTTTAAGTATTAGGTTAGAGCACTCAGCGCAATTACGCACGGCATCAACATGGTTTCATTTTTGGATAGATGTACCCCTGCTTTGTTCCTCGTATGGAGCTACTGCGTCCTGGCGGACACAGTATTTTCTAACTTTTCCCTGGACAATGAGGTTCACTCGAGTTTCATCCACCGGCGGCTGAAAAGCCAGGAGCGCAGGGAGATGCAGCGAGAAATCCTCTCGATACTCGGGCTCCCACACCGGCCGCGACCGCATCTCCACGGGAAGCACAACGCGGCCCCAATGTTCATGATGGACCTGTACAATGCCATGTCCACTGAGGGGGAAGAGGACGCGTACTCCTATCCATACAAACCCGTCTTCACCACCCAGGGGCCGCCGATAGCAACTCTACAGGACAACAACTTGCTAAACGACGCAGACATGGTTATGAGCTTTGTCAATTTAGGTATGTCACCCCTTGCCATTTGTGCGTATTATGATGTGCCCATGCAGTATTCGATTTTCCATCTTAACCGTCTGAGGTTTTGCACGGCGGATATCTAATTTCAAGAGATCTTTAAAACAGATAAGCGCCATGCCTTAAATGTGTATGTAACAATTTGCTCATATCTTATTACATATACACCAATATGTAATAACATGAGTGAAACTGGAGTTATGGCGATTTGCAAATGATTTAACTGTTAAGTTAGTAATATTGATTTACAGACCAAGTGACATTGTTTAGGTTCCCTGTTCCATGTTTAGGCAATATCTAATGAGTTTAAAGTAAGTTACACTGGGTCCTTAAGACTTATCGCCCTCATGATTATAGGCCTTATTAAAAGACAACTGGGATTTGCACATAGCAGGAGAATGAAAGTTAGATGTATTTTCTATATTTTCTATTGAACCAACCATGCTTTTTAATCTGCACATGGGGATGTTGGGTCTTTGTCCTGTATAAGCACTTTATAGGGCTACAGCACACACACTGCACAAGAAAAGCCATTCAGTGTAGATACAAGTTGCAATTGAGTTATTAATGGTCCAGTTGAGGAATCCCAGAATGTCCCATTCCAGTGTCTTGTTTCTCTCTGTCTCTGTTAAACAGCTGTCCACTGAGCTAATGTTCAGGTGCTCAACCCTACAGATGATGTGACCTGCTGTCACTCAGTCCACTGTTGTTATCTGGAGTATGAGCAAGTGTCAACAACAGAATAGGTTCAAGGTGCATCTTGTTCTCCTTAGGTCTCTTTAGGCTTTCCATTCCCGACAAAATAACATCCCCAACAGTTTGTATTCTATCTCCAGTGTTGGGCGTGATCTGTTGTATCTCAACACGTGAAAAAGGGCCATGTGTCAGATAGCCTATGCTCTTTCCCTCTTAGAATATACGTTCTCTCAGTTGTTGGCTGTGTTTTTTTTGCCCGTGTTTCATAATCGCGTTCCTTATCTAATCAGTGAGTCTTAGTGAAATCCCCCTGAGATTCTGCTCCATTACTGATTACCATTATTGTCAGCAGCAACAGCCAGCCAGGCTTTACTGCCTGCCCATCATCACAATATTAGCAGGCAACGCCAGAGGATTTATGGAAAGATAAACACACCATCATAATTCAATTTGGCCAACAAATTATGCAATCACAGCAACTGCATTTATGAATGAGGGTCAAGATGAGTATTTGTGATTCATTTGAAGAGGGAAACCACACTGCAGCATGGGATCTGGCTAGAGTACACATTCAGTGTACCACTTGTGCGGTTATAGTAAAGTTAAAAGGCAAATATTTACAAATAAAACAAGAAGAAATATCATTTCTCGATGGAGCTGGAGTTTGTGATGAATCCTGGAGAGATGAAGGGATGATTGTTGGAGTGTTTTGGCAACGAAGTGGGAGGTGACAGTGCTTCCTCTGCTGCACTATATCATTAAAGAGGGACCTGCTGCATTTTGACACTGATGGATGTGACTGCAGAACCTTGCAAAGTCAAGGGACTCTCTCTTTTCCTAACACTCCCAGACTGAGGCTGCATCTGAAAAGGCACAATATTCCAAATCCCTATATAGTGCATTGCTTTTGACCAAGGCCCACATAGGGCTCTATAGGGCTCTAACATTTAAACATGTTTTTTAGGCTTCAAACTTTTCTAATGAATAGCAAATAACCAGAATTCATGTTAAATACAAATAACTCAACTAAAATAAAACAATTTTGTAAAAAAAAAAAAAAAAAGTACACTTTGCTACTTCATTCTCTCGTAGCAAGATTCTTCTAAACAACAAACGCGGGCCCAAATGTTTAAAACAAAAGCTTTGATACTTATAATTAATCAATACATAAGAGAACAAGTCTTTCCCAATCACTGTCAGAATAGATGGGGATCCCTGGTCACATGTAGTACACTATGTAGGGAATGGGGTGCCATTTTGAAGGCAACCAAAGACTTCCACGGGGCAAGTAGAGAGCCTGTGAGAGGCAGAGAGAAGAGCAGAAACAGTTCCTGACATAGGAGAAATGACCACTCTGATATTACTATGGGCCTTATTTTCTTAGTCTGTGATCCATAAACCTGACATTCAATCATAACAAAGATGTTTCACATCAACAAGAGAGCATATTTTGATTTGGGGCAAACAAAATAAATAATATTATAACTGAACCCATCTTGTGTAATCAAGACCCTTTCTCACCGAGAGATTTCTAAGCTTGTTCTGTGACTTGCGGCTTGTGAACAAAGCCCTAATACAATTAATGTTGGTGTTTTTGTCCAGTCACTTCCACTCAGCTCACAGTGACTGTTATTGGTTGAGGCCTGGTAATATGGTTACTGAGCAGCACAGAAGCCTTTTCTCCTCTCTGCAGGGAAGGTTAGATTCCCCTGGTGCCATATTGGGTTCCTCTTACCATATATCAAATGGTCTGTGTCACTCATTTGGATAAAGTGGATGTATGTCTTTTTGATGTCATCATGGGTCTCGTCCGTGAATGGGCCTCTTTGTCAGTGCTCTTCTTCCTGAGTCTCATGTGATGCCATCAGATATGAGCCAGGCTTGATCCAAGCCCCAGATCGAAATGCTGATTCATACGCCTTTATATGAGAATGTGAGAGTGTGTGTGTGAGAGAGAGAGAGAGAGAGAGAGGTAAAGATAGGGAAAGAGAGAGAGAGAAAGAGAGAGAGAGAGGGAAAGAGAGAGAGAGAGGGAAAGAGAGAGAGGGAAAGAGAGAGAGAAAGAGAGAGAGAGGGAAAGAGAGAGAGAGAGGGAAAGAGAGAGAGAGAGGGAAAGAGAGAGAGAGAGAGAGAGAGGGAAAGAGAGAGAGAGGGAAAGAGAGAGAGAGGGAAAGAGAGAGAGAGAGAGAGAGAGAGAGAGAGGGAAAGAGAGAGAGAGAGAGAGAGAGAGAGGGAAAGAGAGAGAGAGAGAGAGAGAGAGGGAAAGAGAGAGAGAGAGGGAAAGAGAGAGAGAGAGAGAGAGAGAGAGAGAGAGAGAGAGAGAGAGAGAGAGAGAGAGAGAGGAAGAGAACAGAGAGTTGTAATCATAGACACTGATGGCTTCTTATTTCCTATTCATTCATTGTGGTTTTTCCTTAACTCAAGACCTATGCAGGGGGAAATGAGAGAGCAACATGCTTTTTCATTGAATCACTACAATTAGAACCCTCAGAAGTCAGGCTCCATAAATGCCGTCATGTCCATGGGGCCTCTGTTAGACTAACTTCCAACTGCCTTGGACGTTGTTGGGAAGCTTTTTCTAAAAGTATCTGGGTGGCATTTTAGCTTTTAAACATTATGACAGCAGGAGTTTATCTGATTTCAATGATAGTCCCTTCAAAGTGACAGTGAGGGAGAGGGAAGAAGAGCAAAGAAAAGGGAAAGAGAAAAAGTGGAGGTATTGAAGAGGTTTGGTGGTTCCGCATGACCCTGATTCTTGACAGACGTCTCGTAGGGAGAGTATGTTAGCAAGCATAGGGAAATAACTAGATATTTAGACTCATGACATTGCTCTGTGTGTGTCCTTCTGGCTACTCAAGACAAGGCCTACTCCCTGTTTAAATACAGCATTGCAGCTGGCAAAATCTGATTGTTTGAGCACCTGCAGATCATTTGAAAAGGACCATTCAAAAAAGTGATTATAAGGCATGGAACTGATGTTCAGCAGCTAAGTGCTGCTGAGGGTTGTTTATTGAATTGTGCACAGGGCAGCTGATTTGTTATTAAGTCATTGAATGGCTGTATGACCTTACATGATAAAGCATGATATAATATGCAACTGATAGATTATCTGTTAGTATACAGTATATCTGAGCTGTTCTCAGGCCTGCCTATAGCTGATGTTTTGTCAGTGTGTATCTGAGCTGTTCTCAAGCCTGCTGATAGCTGATCTGTTGTCAGTGTGAATCTGAGCTGTTCTCAGGCCTGCTGATGGCTGATCTGTTGTTAGTGTGAATCTGAGCCGTTTTCCGGCCTGCTGATAGCTGATCTGTTGTCAGTGTGAATCTGAGCTGTTCTCAGGCCTGCTGATAGCTGATCTGTTGTCAGTGTGAATCTGAGCTGTTCTCAGGCCTGCTGATAGCTGATCTGTTGTCAGTGTGAATCTGAGCCGTTTTCCAGCCTGCTGATAGCTGATCTGTTGTCAGTGTGTATCTGAGCCGTTTTCCGGCCTGCTGATAGCTGATCTGCTGTCAGTGTGTATCTGAGCTGTTCTCAGGCCTGCTGATAGCTGATCTGTTGTCAGTGTGAATCTGAGCTGTTCTCAGGCCTGCTGATAGCTGATCTGTTGTTAGTGTGAATCTGAGCCGTTCTCCAGCCTGCTGATAGCTGATCTGTTGTCAGTGTGTATCTGAGCCGTTCTCCAGCCTGCTGATAGCTGATCTGTTGTCAGTGTGTATCTGAGCTGTTCTCAGGCCTGCTGATAGCTGATCTGTTGTCAGTGTGAATCTGAGCCGTTCTCCAGCCTGCTGATGGCTGATCTGTTGTCAGTGTGTATCTGAGCTGTTCTCAGGCCTGCTGATAGCTGATCTGTTGTCAGTGTGTATCTGAGCTGTTCTGAGGCTGTTGGTTTCCAGGGCAGGCCCAGGGTGGGTGTGTTTCTTTTGGGAAAGTCCCCAGGGCCAGAGATGTACTCCTCTCCCCTCTTCTCCTCTCCTCTCCTCCGTCTGAGTCACCTCAGTTTAAAGGCCCGCTGTATAAATGGCTTACAGTGTACATGCAGAATGTACACATCTACACGCAACATGGGTCGCCTTGGCCCAGGGTGTGTGCTGCTCAACGTCCAACTCTGACATGCTAACTCACTAACTAACACTCTCACTGTGTGAAATTGTATGTTTTTTTCTGTAGCATTAGCTTGGGATATGAACCTATTACACAGCATATAGGAGTTATACTGACGAGACAGTCTATAGGAGTTATACTGACGAGACAGTCTATAGGAGTTATACTGACGAGACAGTCTATAGGAGTTATACTGACGAGACAGTCTATAGGAGTTATACTGACGAGACAGTCTATAGGAGTTATACTGACGAGACAGTCTATAGGAGTTATACTGACGAGACAGTCTATAGGAGTTATACTGACGAGACAGTCTATAGGAGTTATACTGACGAGACAGTCTATAGGAGTTATACTGACGAGACAGTCTATAGGAGTTATACTGATGAGACAGTCTATAGGAGTTATACTGTATGTGGCAATGTTCTCTCTCATTCTCTGTCTTTCTCTGTCTTTCTCTGTCTTTCTCTTTCTCTGTCTTTCTCTTTCTCTGTCTTTCTCTCTCATTCTCTGTCTCTCATTCTCTGTCTTTCTCTTTCTCTGTCTTTCTCTGTCTTTCTCTGTCTTTCTTGTTGTCCCAATGTATAGTCCTCTCAGCAGGAAGAGAAAGACACACACACACATACACACACACCTCCCTTTGGGTAATTATTTGATATGGTCCCAGCAGTCCCCAGTGCATTAGCCCTCAGCCACAGTGAATTAAGTAATTTCCCCATCAACAAACCACAGCTTCCAGAGCTCTGGGCTGCTTGGCTGGGCTGAGCTGGCATGGCAAAGGGAAGTCAAGCACTTACAGACACACACACACACACACACACACACACACACACACACACACACACACACACACACACACACACACACACACATACACATACACATACACATACACATACACATACACATACACATACACACACACATACACAAACCCGTTTTCCACACACGGATGCCCACTCGGTCTCACACACCACAGGGCAGCAGGGTGACTTCCATGTCTAGTATGTGCATCTCACATGTCAGTGAATAGTGGCATCATTGGCGTGGGGTATTTTATGGTCTGTTTTACAGCTCTGGGTTTTAATGTCTTACAGTAATGTGTTATCAGGTGTGTTTAGTCATGGCTTCCTGCTATTCCCTGCTGGAGTCATGCAATCAAGCATGGATTACCCTAGCCTGAGGCGGTGAGAAAGTGTGTGTGCGTGTGTGTCTGTCTGCGTGCATACCTGCCTGCGTTGAGTATGCGTGTGTGTTTGTATGTGCTTACAAACACGCGTGTATCCATGTGTGTGTATAAAGAAAAATGAAACAGTGCTTGTTTGCTATCTGGCATTCCAGTAACCAGAGCCATGCTGATAGGTCCCCAGAGCCATGCTGATCGGTCCCCAGAGCCATGCTGATCGGTCCCCAGAGCCATGCTGATCGGTCCCCAGAGCCATGCTGATCGGTCCCCAGAGCCATGCTGATCGGTCCCCAGAGCCATGCTGATCGGTCCCCAGAGCCATGCTGATCGGTCCCCAGAGCCATGCTGATCGGTCCCCAGAGCCATGCTGATAGGTCCCCAGAGCCATGCTGATAGGTCCCCAGAGCCATGCTGATAGGTCCCCAGAGCCATGCTGATAGGTCCCCAGAGCCATGCTGATAGGTCCCCAGAGCCAGCAAAGTTCAAATTATTTAAAAAAGGTGTACAGCTGCAGTGCGTTTTAATTGTCCAAATGCTCTGCTGCTATTGATCCGCACCAGATGTGTGAAACATTTTACTAAATTCAAAAATAATGAATTTTTCTTTTGTCTCCTTGCTCTCTGCTGGCTCTAACGTCGGCCTAGCAACAATAGACCTGGGGCCAATATGTACATAAAGCATTCAATATTTACTTGCAGTATAAGTATACATTTTGTACTGTTTACAGATGCATTTGAAATACATCCTTTCCTAGCCCATAACATAAGAAATCTAGAGCATGTTTGAAACATTTAGATAAAAGGAAGGGCTATACCATATTATTTTATTGAGAGAAAAGGATTTGTTTGATTCAGTTAGACTCATATTTGTCCTGTGGTAACACCATCTGTTACCATGGTGACGCCACAGGGCACCACCTGCCCCCTGCCACCCCCCTCACCCCCCCTGGGAGGTGGCACAGAGTTGGCAGCCCGTTTAGGTTTAATGGTGTGTGTTAGCGGGCAGGTCAAAAAAGAGGCTTGAATTGGCATGTTTGGAAGTTTGGATTTATTAGAGGGTTTTACATTGAAACAGCTTTGTGTCACTCCACTGTTGTACACACACACACACACACACACACACACACACACACACACACACACACACACACACACACACACACACACACACACACGCCTGCATGCTTGGTAACGTACGCTGTCACGCCACAGTTATGTTGGAGTTACAGTCAGGTTGGAGTCATACATCTAAATCATAGCATTAACTTACTGGTGTTGATGTATGTAACATGGTGCTGTAAGGAATATGGAACATGGTGCTGTAAGGAATATGGAACATGGTGCTGTAAGGAATATGGAACATGGTGCTGTAAGGAATATGGAACATGGTGCTGTAAGGAATATGGAACATGGTGCTGTAAGGAATATGGAACATGGTGCTGTAAGGAATATGGAACATGGTGCTGTAAGGAATATGGAACATGGTGCTGTAAGGAATATGGAGCTGTAAGGAATATGGAACATGGTGCTGTAAGGAATATGGAACATGGTGCTGTAAGGGAATATGGAACATTGTGCTGTAAGGAATATGGAACATGGTGCTGTAAGGGAATATGGAACATGGTGCTGTAAGGGAATATGGAACATGGTGCTGTAAGGGAATATGGAACATGGTGCTGTAAGGGAATATGGAACATGGTGCTGTAAGGGAATATGGAACATGGTGCTGTAAAGAATATGGAACATGGTGCTGTAAAGAATATGGAACATGGTGCTGTAAGGAATATGGAACATGGTGCTGTAAGGAATGTGGAACATGGTGCTGTAGGGAATATGGAACATGGTGCTGTAGGGAATATGGAACATGGTGCTGTAGAGAATATGGAACATGGTGCTGTAAGGAATATGGAACATGGTGCTGTAAGGAATATGGGACATGGTGCTTTAAGGAATATGGAACATGGTGCTGTAAGGAATATGGAACATGGTGCTGTAAGGAATATGGAGCTGTAAGGAATATGGAACATGGTGCTGTAAGGAATATGGAACATGGTGCTGTAAGGAATATGGAACATGGTGCTGTAAGGAATATGGAACATGGTGCTGTAAGGAATATGGAACATGGTGCTGTAAGGAATATGGAACATGGTGCTGTAAGGAATATGGAACATGGTGCTGTAAGGGAATATGGAACATGGTGCTGTAAAGAATATGGAACATGGTGCTGTAAAGAATATGGAACATGGTGCTGTAAGGAATATGGAACATGGTGCTGTAAGGAATATGGAACATGGTGCTGTAAGGAATGTGGAACATGGTGCTGTAGGGAATATGGAACATGGTGCTGTAGGGAATATGGAACATGGTGCTGTAGAGAATATGGAACATGGTGCTGTAAGGAATATGGAACATGGTGCTGTAAGGAATATGGGACATGGTGCTTTAAGGAATATGGAACATGGTGCTGTAAGGAATATGGAACATGGTGCTGTAAGGAATATGGAGCTGTAAGGAATATGGAACATGGTGCTGTAAGGAATATGGAACATGGTGCTGTAAGGAATATGGAACATGGTGCTGTAAGGAATATGGAACATGGTGCTGTAAGGAATATGGAACATGGTGCTGTAAGGAATATGGAACATGGTGCTGTAAGGAATATGGAACATGGTGCTGTAAGGAATATGGAACATGGTGCTGTAAGGAATATGGAGCTGTAAGGAATATGGAACATGGTGCTGTAAGGAATATGGAGCTGTAAGGAATATGGAACATGGTGCTGTAAGGAATATGGGAAATGGTGCTGTAAGGAATATGGAACATGGTGCTGTAAGGAATATGGAACATGGTGCTGTAAGGAATATGGAACATGGTGCTGTAAGGAATATGGAACATGGTGCTGTAAGGAATATGGAACATGGTGCTGTAAGGAATATGGAACATGGTGCTGTAAGGAATATGGAACATTGTGCTGTAAGGAATATGGAACATTGTGCTGTAAGGAATATGGAACATGGTGCTGTAAGGAATATGGAACATGGTGCTGTAAGGAATATGGAACATGGTGCTGTAAGGAATATGGAACATGGTGCTGTAAGGAATATGGAACATGGTGCTGTAAGGAATATGGAACATGGTGCTGTAGGGAATATGGAACATGGTGCTGTAGGGAATATGGAACATGGTGCTGTAGGGAATATGGAACATGGTGCTGTAGGGAATATGGAACATGGTGCTGTAGGGAATATGGAACATGGTGCTGTAGGGAATATGGAACATGGTGCTGTAGGGAATATGGAACATGGTGCTGTAGGGAATATGGAACATGGTGCTGTAGGGAATATGGAACATGGTGCTGTAAGGAATATGGAACATGGTGCTGTAGGGAATATGGAACATGGTGCTGTAAGGAATATGGAACATGGTGCTGTAAGGAATATGGAACATGGTGCTGTAAGGAATATGGAACATGGTGCTGTAAGGAATATGGAACATGGTGCTGTAAGGAATATGGAACATGGTGCTGTAAGGAATATGGAACATGGGGCTGTAAGGAATATGGAACATGGTGCTGTAGGGAATATGGAACATGGTGCTGTAAGGAATATGGAACATGGTGCTGTAAGGAATATGGAACATGGTGCTGTAAGGAATATGGAACATGGTGCTGTAGGGAATATGGAGCTGTAAGGAATATGGAACATGGTGCTGTAAGGAATATGGAGCTGTAAGGAATATGGAACATGGTGCTGTAAGGAATATGGGAAATGGTGCTGTAAGGAATATGGAACATGGTGCTGTAAGGAATATGGAACATGGTGCTGTAAGGAATATGGAACATTGTGCTGTAGGGAATATGGAACATGGTGCTGTAAGGAATATGGAACATGGTGCTGTAAGGAATATGGAACATTGTGCTGTAGGGAATATGGAACATGGTGCTGTAAGGAATATGGAACATGGTGCTGTAAGGAATATGGAACATGGGGCTGTAAGGAATATGGAACATGGGGCTGTAAGGAATATGGAACATGGTGCTGTAGGGAATATGGAACATGGTGCTGTAGGGAATATGGAACATGGAGCTGTAAGGAATATGGAACATGGTGCTGTAAGGAATATGGAACATGGAGCTGTAAGGAATATGGAACATGGTGCTGTAGGGAATATGGAACATGGTGCTGTAGGGAATATGGAACATGGTGCTGTAAGGAATATGGAACATGGTGCTGTAGGGAATATGGAACATGGTGCTGTAAGGAATATGGAACATGGTGCTGTAAGGAATATGGAACATGGTGCTGTAAGGAATATGGAACATGGTGCTGTAAGGAATATGGAACATGGTGCTGTAAGGAATATGGAACATGGTGCTGTAAGGAATATGGAACATGGGGCTGTAAGGAATATGGAACATGGGGCTGTAAGGAATATGGAACATGGTGCTGCAAGGAATATGGAGCTGTAAGGAATATGGAACATGGTGCTGTAAGGAATATGGAACATTGTGCTGTAAGGAATATGGAACATGGTGCTGCAAGGAATATGGAGCTGTAAGGAATATGGAACATGGTGCTGTAAGGAATATGGAACATGGGGCTGTAAGGAATATGGAACATGGGGCTGTAAGGAATATGGAACATGGTGCTGCAAGGAATATGGAGCTGTAAGGAATATGGAACATGGTGCTGTAAGGAATATGGAACATGATGCTGTAAGGAATATGGAACATGGTGCTGTAAGGAATATGGAACATGGTGCTGTAAGGAATATGGAACATTGTGCTGTAAGGAATATGGAGCTGTAAGGAATATGGAACATGATGCTGTAAGGAATATGGAACATGATGCTGTAAGGAATATGGAACATTGTGCTGTAAGGAATATGGAACATGGTGCTGTAGGGAATATGGAACATTGTGCTGTAAGGAATATGGAACATGGTGCTGTAAGGAATATGGAACATGATGCTGTAAGGAATATGGAACATTGTGCTGTAGGGAATATGGAACATTGTGCTGTAAGGAATATGGAACATGGTGCTGTAAGGAATATGGAACATTGTGCTGTAAGGAATATGGAACATGGTGCTGTAAGGAATATGGAACATGGTGCTGTAAGGAATATGGAACATTGTGCTGTAAGGAATATGGAACATTGTGCTGTAAGGAATATGGAACATGGTGCTGTAAGGAATATGGAACATGGTGCTGTAGGGAATATGGAACATTGTGCTGTAAGGAATATGGAACATGGTGCTGTAGGGAATATGGAACATTGTGCTGTAAGGAATATGGAACATGGTGCTGTAAGGAATATGGAACATGGTGCTGTAAGGAATATGGAACATTGTGCTGTAAGGAATATGGAACATTGTGCTGTAAGGAATATGGAACATTGTGCTGTAAGGAATATGGAACATGGTGCTGTAAGGAATATGGAACATTGTGCTGTAAGGAATATGGAACATGGTGCTGTAAGGAATATGGAACATGGTGCTGTAAGGAATATATACAGTATACATGGTATATGCTAGGTAGATGTGGCAGTAGGGAAATAGTTTGTGAGTAGGTGGGGGTGCTGAAGTGATGATGTTGGAATATTATTGAAATGGTATGTACTGTAGTCAGGCAGGCAGGCAGGCAGGCAGGCAGGCACACACACACACACACACACACACACACACACACACACACACACACACACACACACACACACACACACACACACACACACACACACACACAAACCCCTTCTTGCTCCTTCTCTCCCTGGCCCTCCTTGCAGGCCTGTGGTCAGTGGGCTGCCCTTAGGACTGAGGTTAATACAGATGTTTCTCTATGTCTGCAGGCCAAAGCAGATGTGCACAGAAACTCTCCTCACAATTCAACAGACCCCTTCCCCACATCCCTTTGTCCCCCAGCCCTGTCCCTCTCATATCAACCACAGCCATGTCTGACCCTCCCTCCCCACCTTGCACCACCCTATACCAAAACACACAAATGCATGTAAACACGCACGCACGCACGCACGCACGCACCCACACTTAAACCTACCAAAATTCACTGACCTCCTCCTAACTTTCACAGCTTACATCAACAGGGTTCCCTAGTGTCCTCTTTCCAACCCCCAACTCTGCCCCTTAACTCTAGAGAATCAAACCTTCCCACCCGCCAGACACAAAACATGTCAACACTTTCTCACACACACACACACACACACACACACACACACACACACACACACACACACACACACACACACACACACACACACACACACACACACACACACACACACACCAGCCCCAGAAGCCATCCATCTCTGACTTTTATAAGCTCTCTGGGGTCTGAGATAGTTCTCTCTGTCTGCCAGGTTAGGAACAGTAGATTGGAGCTGAAGCCTGTTGGATGGTCTTTCTGTTGAGGTCCAATCAGCTCTGATCTCCTACTGGCCTGGCTTTGTCACTGGGAGGTGTTATTCTTCCTCCCTCCCCATTGATTTGTGTGGTCACTACTTGGTGAACACACACACACACATACAGTGTTTATAATACATTTTGGAGCTGATTTGTGTCAGAGATTGCATGTTTTAGGTCCTCCGTGGACAGGAGAGAACTAACTGGGATAGAATAATGTGATAGTTGGTTCAGGTAGCTACTGTTGCCTTCAGGTAATGACTGTTTCTGCTTTCCTCTTTTCCACTTTTTTCAATGCTTCATGCAGAGTTAAAGCACTTAACATACCACATAGAAGCAAAATAATGCCCCCCCCCCCCCCCCCCACACACACACACCGTTTCTGTTAGGCTACCACATAACACATGGATTATTTATCAAGGTCAAAGCCTTGCATTCCCTTTCTATTTAACTCCTGGAACTGTATGTTCACCTGTAGATCTCCAAACACACTGACATCTGGATATGCACAGCATCTCCTCACTCTTGGACCGTCCCAGAAACTTTTTGTGAGTTGTGATGAAACAGCCTGCGGGTGGGACTTGACAATGTGGCGAGTTGTCAAAGACCCAGATGTACAGAGTAGCGGGTGTTCTTGCTCGGCTGAAATGACGGACGGAGCACGTTCAAGGGCAGGAATGTTTCAGCCAACAACACTACGCTTTCTAAATCATTTCTCTCTCTCTCTCTGAGGCTGAGCATGGGTAATTTTAACTGTAGGAGTATGCTGCTGACATAATTGACCCCTGAGGTTGCTCATAAACACATCAGAATGGGGTTAGAGAGAGAGAGAGAGAGAGAGAGAGAGAGAGAAGGGGGGGGCGAAGATAAAGAATGAAAAGTATCCCTGAATTTGAGTGACAGACTTGGAGAAAATGATAGGATTGTGATGATAATAGAGTACAACAGTATGAGTCATAATACCCATAAAACCTAGTGGTCAAACAGGGAAATGGTTCCAATCATTTTTCCACCCTTCATTTTTACCTTAGGGGATTTTAGAAACACTTCCAATAAGGGCTGTGTTTTGTGAAGGCTTACCCTGGCGTGACGTTTTGATAACTGTGTAAATCTCTCTAGGACAAGCTGACTTTTATCAGTGTATTCTCCTGTATTTACCTCCCCTAAAAATGAAATGCTAATTTTCTGCTAATGTGGCTATCATAAACAACTATAAATCTCATGATGATCTGCATGAGACAGCCGAATCGAGGCAAAGGTAAGAATCTCTGGATTAACTATCTAATGTTATCTAAATGCAGTAATGAATAAATTGGCAACATTTCTTTAAATGGACATTTCTGTGAACTGTTTTGTGCAAGTTTTAAATTGACACAATACCTGTTAGCAAAGGTGTCAGCTAGAGATGACGTGCAGGGTTTTATAGTTTTGCATGATGTTTACTTTTGATTAGCATTTACAAATCTGAGAGTAAATAGAGCCAAAAATATTGATAAAGTCACCTTGTCCGAAAGAGATTTACATGGTTATCAAAACGTCATGCCAGGTTAAGTCTACACGAAACACAGCCCTTACTTTAAGTGTTTCTAAAATCCCCTATGGGAAAAAGGAATGGTGGAAAAACGATTGGAGCCATTTCCCTGTTTGATTGCTAGGTTTTATGACTATTATGACACCTCCACTGTGGGGCTGTATAGGCATGTATACCAGTGGAGGCTGGTGAGGGGAGGACGGCTCATAATAACGTCTGGAATGGAGCTAATGTAATGGCATGAAACACATGGAAACCATGTATTTGATACCATTCCACCTATTCCGCTCCAACCATTGACACATGCCCGTCCTCCCCAATTAAGGTGGCACCAACCTGCTGTGATGTATACACCCTTCACATCAGCTACTCTTGCACTGGATAACTGTGCCTTACAACGGGCACATCAAGTGATCTGCCTTAATATCCCCCCAAGCAGAGTGAGTTATAATGGATGGAAGTCAGAGAGAGCCCAGTGCCCTTGTCTTCTGCGGAGGGCAGCATTGAGTGGAGTTTACCCCAGAGCGAGAGTCCAGATGTGGGCCAGAGCAAAGCCAAGGACCCAGTGACAAACCACACTGCTGGGAAAACAAATGAACACAAGGCTCAGAACTCTGCTCTATGGCCCGTACTGGAGCACTGATGGAGAGTGTGTTGGTTGTTCTAGCAGAAGATTGTGTTAGCCTAAATTAATTATAATCTGTAATGTCTAAAGCCCTGTTCATTCCTGGTGCTAACATGGGTCCTTTGTCCTGATCTTGTCTACATTCTGATTCAAATCAAATTATATTTAATTGGTCACATACACATGGTTAGCAGATGTTATTGCGTGTAGCGAAATGCTTGTAAAAATTCGGAGTGTTTTAGGTGGCAAGCCAAATTGTCTGTGTGGGTGGACCATTTCAGTTTGTACATGATGTGTACACCGAGGAACTTAAAACTTTCCACCTTCTGCACTGCTGTCCCGTCGATGTGGATAGGGGGGTGCTCCCTCTGCCGTTTCCTGAAGCCCACTATCATCTCCTTTGTTTTGTTGACGTTGAGTGAGAGGTTGTGTTTTGACACCACACTCTGAGTACCCTCACCTCCTCCCTGTAGGCTGTCTCATCGTTGTTGGTAATCAAGCCCACTACTGTTGTGTAGTCCACAAGCTTGATGATTGAGTTGGAGGCGTGCATGGCTATGCAGTCATGGGTGAACAGGAAGTACAGGAGGGGGCTGAGCACCCTTGTGGGCCACAGTGTTGAGGATCAGCGAAGTGGAGATGTTGCTTCCTACCTTCACCCCCGGGGGACGGCCAGTCAGGAAGTCCAGGACCAAATTGCACAGGGCAAGGTTAAGACCCAGGGCCTCAAGCTTAATGATGAGCTTGGAGGGTACTCTGGTGTTGAATGCTGAGCTATAGTCATTAAACATCATTCTTACATAGGTATTCCTCTTGTCAGATGAGGTAGGGCAGTGTGCAGTGTGATGGCGATTGCATCGTCTGTGGACCTATTGGGGTGGTAAGCAAATTGAAGTGGGTTTAGGGTGACAGGTACGGTGGATGTGATATGATCCTTGACTAGCCTCTCAAAGCACTTCATGATGACAGAAGTGAGTGCTACGGGGCGATAGTCATTTAGTTCAGTTACCTTTGCCTTCTTGGGTACAGGAACAATGGTGGCCATCTTGAAGCATGTGGGGACAGCAGACTGGGATAGGGAGAGATTGAATACGTCCGTAAACACACCAGCCAGCTGGTCTACGCATGCTCCGAGGACGCGGCTAGGGATGCCGCCTGGGCCAGTAGCCTTGCGAGGGTTAACACATTTAAATGTCTTGCTCACGTCGGCCACGGAGAAGGTGAGCCCACAGTCCTTGGTAGCGGGCCGTGTCGGTGGCATTGTATTATTATCAAACCTGGCAAGGAAGGTGTTTAGTTTGTCTGGAAGCAAGACGTAGGTGTCCGTGACGTGGCTGGTTTTCCTTTTGTAGTCCGTGATTGTCTGTAGTCCCTGCCACATACGTCTCATGTCTGAGCCGCTGAATTGCGACTCCACTTTGTCTCTGTACTGACATTTCGCTTGTTTGATTGCCTTGCGGAGTGAATAACTACACTGTTTGTATTCGGACATATTCCCAGTCACCTTTCCATGGTTAAATGTGCTGGTTCGCGCTTTCAGTTTTGTGTGAATGCCGCCATCTATCCACGGTTTCTGGTTAGGGTAGGTTTTAATAGTCACAGTAGGTACAACATCTCCTATGCACTTCCTTATAAACTCACTCACCGAATCAGCGTATACGTCAATATTATTCTCTGAGCCTACCTGGAACATGTCCCAGTCCGCGTGATCAAAACAATTTTGAAGCGTGGATTCCGATTGGTCAGACCAGCGGTGAACAGTCCTTAGCATGGGTACATCCTGTTTGAGTTTCTGCCTATAGGAAGGGAGGAGCAAAATGGAGTCGTGGTCCGATTTGCCGAAAGGAGTGCGGGGGAGGGCCTTGTTTGCATCGCGGAAGTTAGAGTCGCAATGATCCAGTGTTTTACCAGCGCGAGTGCTACAGTCAATATGCTGATAGAATTTAGGTTGTCTTGTTCTCAAATTTGTTTTGTTAAAATCCCTAGCAACAATAAATGGTTTCCAGTTTGCATAAAGTTCAGTGAAGATCCTTGAGGGCTGTCATGGTATCGGCTCAAGGGGGGATATACACGGCTGTGACAATATCCAAGGAGATTTCCCTTGGGAGATAATACGGTCGGCATTTGATTGGTAGGAATTCTAGGACAGGTAAACAAAAGGACTTGAGTTCCTGTATGTTGTTACAATTACACCATGAGTCGTTAATCATGAAACATACACCCCCGCCCTTCTTCCCAGAGAGATGTTTATTCCTGTCGGCCCGACGCACAAAGAATCCAGGTGGCTGTATCAACTCCGGCAGTATATCCCGAGAGAGCCATGTTTCCGTGAAACAGAGTATGTTACAATCCCTGATGTCTCTCTGGAAAGCAACCCATGTCCTAATTTCGTCTATGTTGTTATCTAGATACTGGACATTATACTCGGAAGCGGTGGGTGATGTGCGCGCCTCCGAAGTCTGACCAGAAGACCACGCCGTCTACCTCTTCTTCGGCGGCGTTGTTTTGGGTCAGTCTCTGGAATCAGTTCAAATGCCCTGGGTGGTTCGGACAAAGGATCCACTTCAGGAAAGTTGTATTCCTGGTCGTAGTGCTGGTAAGTTGAGGTCGCTCTGATATCCAATATTTCTTCCCGGCTGTACGTAATAACATTGAATATTTTCTGGGCTAGCAATGTGGGAAATAATACATTAAAAAACAAAATACTGCAAAGTTTCCTAAGGACTAGAAGCGAAGCAACCCTCTCTGTCGGCACCATCTTGTGATTGTGCCCAAATTTCCAGAAATGTGTCTACACGTAGTATTAAAATGTGTCTATTATCTGTCCACTGTGTCTGCATTGTGACCAGATTTCCTGGTAACTTCCTTTATGCAAATGATTTAAGACACATATTGATGTAATCAGTCAACGTTGCCAACTGTCAGTGATTTTAGAGACTGGAATAATGATGATTTAAATGGTTTCCCTGTCCAGATCTCTCTACACTTGTAAGTTATCCAGACATTGCATGTCTGACTACCTCCAGATGTGGGCAGGATGATCTGATCACAATCAAATCACAATGTGGCTTTTGATTGTCTACGCGTGTCTTTAAGTGTGGGCACAATCAGAATGTGGACAAGATCAGGACAAAGGATGCAAGTTAAAGGCAGGTATAAACAAGGCTTAACAGATTCTCCAACAGGAACAAACAGCCATATCAAAGCTTGTAAAAGCCAAGCAACAACAGTAAGCAACTGCTTTATAATGTATAGTGTGAAATATGAATTTGATGTCAGTTTTGTGTTTATTTGGGTAGGCAGCAGCTGTTGTCCTTACATTGGATCATTTCCTTCTCTCAACTATTTCATTTATTTGGAAAGGGAATGGTTATAATTAAACTAAACAAACAACAAGCTCTTTAAATGAGGATGCCAATCTGTCCGTCATGTGTGCAGGGGATGCCGCCCTGGGTTTTGGGGGGAAATTTGTCTGTGTTCGTGTTCGTGTGTGTGTGTGTGTGTCTATGTGACTATGTGTAAGTGTGTGTGTGTGTGTGTAGGGGCGTGTGTGTGTGCATGTGTGCGTGTGTGTGTGTGTGTGCTGTGCGCATGTGCTTGTAAAATCTCCTGAGGTCTATAATAAGAGGCGTTTTGGCTGGTTGAGAAGGGTGTGGTGGCTGCGGCCTCTAAATGAAAGAACGTTAAAAGGGGGGGGAGAGGAGTGGTGATACCAAGAGGAAGTATAGCTGGTTACAGTGTACACTCCTTTATCAACTCCCTCAACATGTGTTGAGACACACTACAGAACAACCCACTGGAAGACAGCTTCAAGTACAGCTTGTCTAGAAATACAACTGCAATATGTGGAATTCTGATGTATTGTCACCTTACGGCAGATGTGTTAAACATCTCTTGTTGATGTTAATATTTTGTCTAGGAGATGAGTCCAGGTAGTTGGAGTGTTAGCTCTCTATCTACCCTCTGAAAGTCATTACAGGGAGCCCCATGCCTGAAGTGGGTCTGTGGTGGTACTATAAATCTCTGAGGTTCAGGGGGGAAGTGCACCTCCATAACAGGCAGTGGAGCGTGAGGGGAAACCCAGCTCTCATGTTTATGGACGCAGACTGATTCCACCACGGCGCTCCTCCTCTCTGTGTGTTACAATAAGAAGGAGCGAGAGGTCACAACCAACTGCCCAGGCACAGAGCTCTCTCAGGGCTATAAGTTCTACCAGTGCAAATGCATTAACCCTCTTCTACCACCTTGTTCCAGGAATTACTCAATTGCTGCCCAAAGGCGCAAACACACATACATTCACATGCACAGGCGGAAACACACACAAGCGCACACAGCATCCAGTGTTAAATGGGTCTTAAGAGTGGCCAGGTTCTAGCGTGGAACTGTGTTGACCATTTCCCGGACAGCCAGCGCTGTCAGGGGTTACAGCAGTAAAAATACATCGCAGAGCGCTGATGTCATCAGTAGTCGCCAGTGGGCAGGATGTTTCCTAACGCGGTAATCATTCTGCTGTGGGCAGTCACCCGTTACCCGGGAGATCAAACCTTTTCTCCTCTTTATAGGATCAACATGTTGAGCAAACTCCCCCTTTCGCTCTCCCTCCTTCTCCCTCCTCTCTCTCATTCCCCCTCTCTTTCTCTCTTCTCTTTTCCCCTATCTCTCATTCCCTCTCTCTCTCTCTCACTCCCTACCTCCCTTTCACACTCTGTCCCTCTCTCTCTCTTTCTTACACACACACACGCACACACCCCCTTCCTCTCTTTATCTCTCTCTTCCCCTCCCTCTCTCTGTAGGTTGTGGAAAATGTGACACGTTTTAGTTTTTTTGTACCATTATTTAAATCATTGGTGGAGGGTCTGCATCAACATCTTCTGCAGGAGGATGAGAGAGAAAGACTCAGAGAGAAAAGGTGAAAGAAAGAAAGAGAGAGAGAGAGAGAGAAGAGGGAGGTGGGCTGAGCTAATTGCAGGGCTCCAGTCAGTCCTTCCCAGGTTAGAGTGTGTGATAAGGAGATTAGGGCTGACCCTACAAAGCATTATAATCCCTTTATGAACCACGTGAGGGTTCTGACTGTAACCTGAATGGACTGACTTCCACCTCACCCTCTCTACATCTCCCCACCTTCCAACACCTGTGTCTGTGTGTTTGTGCGCATGCATGTGTGTCCTGGTTGAGGTTGTCAGGCACTATAATAGGCAGTGGGGGGGATGAGGTGGGAGGGAGAGGTGATGGTGGTGGGACATCTCTGTTAGGGAGAGGGGTAAGAGGGTGAGGTGGCGGGGGGATGTTGAGGAGTAAGGGGTGAGCTGCCCCCCGTTGCCTAGCGGAAGTGAGCGGTGCAGGATTGACTGGTGTGAGAGTGCTGAACAGACACTTGAGCTAATGTGACCTGTCAGTTCTGTCTCCTGTTGCTCCGGAGAGAGAGGTGTCGGGGGAAGTGTCTGGGGTCCAGTGGCCCAGAGGGAGAGGGGGAGGAGAGGAAAGAGTGGAGGGGGAAGAGGAGATTGGGGGAGCAACAGCTGTGGGGAGAGAGAGAATAGGTTGAGAGGGAGGGAGAAAAGAAAACATGGTCCGTTCTTGCATTGATTATGTGAGTTTTGAAAGAGAACAGCAGGATTTCAGCCTGCACCGATGGGTGTTGTGGAGGGATATGTTGTCCATGGTTGGGGTGGGTAATGCATAAGGGAGCAGCTCTTTCCTTCATGAAGAGAAGAGAGGAGCTAGGATAGTCTGGGCCTTGATATAGGATATACATAGATTTATTTTAGGCACGGTCCTTATGAGAGAGCATTGAAGCTGGAGTGCATGGCCACATTGTGCAGTGTTCCAGAAATGGGTTCACTCTTTATTGAGAATGTATTGATGGTAACCTTCTTCTGCATGCCAGGTGTGTGCAGTACTGAATGTTTTTAGAAGGGACCTCATCATTGTAGCTCTGTTGTGGTCTGTCCATGTGCAGGGCTTCAATCTGGGGACAAAGTATGTGGTTTTGATCGCCCCATCCACATCATAACCAGATCATAACCACATCCAGCATCTTGTTAAAAGGCATACATCTGTGTTGAGACAGCAGGATTGTTTCATTCCCAAATTTGCTAACAGAATGGGAGTCGGCTAGTGACTGAAGCGTTCATGTGTTCACGTTCCGTTAAAGTTATTTAAAGTCATGCTTCTGTGTGGTGTTGTGTGTTAGTGTCTCTGCATAGGCGTGTGTGTATAACTAATTATGGATCAGAGACGACCATCGTTATTTTGCATTGACACACATGACATGACAGCTGTTTACATATCCAGTGTGTCTGTGTGGGCTGCAGGTGTATCAAGGATGTGTGTGTGTGTGTGTGTGTGTGTGTGTGTGTGTGTGTGTGTGTGTGTGTGTGTGTGTGTGTGTGTGTGTCTGTGTGTGTGTGTGTGTGTGTCAAAATACTGACAGTATTATTTTCAATACCATAAAAAAAAAAAAAAATAAAATATATATATATATATATATATATATATATATATATATATATATATATATATATTTAATGTATTTATATTTTTGGTGGGGTTGGGGGCATCCCCGCCTTCTGGGGGCTGCGTGCTACGCCACTGCTTATAACTATAAGTTAAATATAATTAGAAGAAATCTAAGATGTGTCAAATAAATTATATTGAAGCTCAGGACACCAGCTATGCATTTGGTTGGCTAACTTGCTAGCTAAGTGGCTAGATGTCAAGATCAAACTTCTTGGTTACAGCAGAGACATTCAATCCCTCCTGTAGATTCCTGTTGACTAAATTGTTGTGTGCGTCCAAAAAATCTATACATATACTGTACATATATATATATTTATTGTTGTTAAAATAATGCGCCTTGTGTGGACTTCCGGTAATACCGTATACCCCGGTATGGTACAGAAACGGTATGACGGTATGGACATTGAATACTGCCAAACCCTAGTGTGTGTGTGTGTGTGTGTGTGTTGCAGTAGAAGTGTATTTGTGTTCCTCCATTGTAGAGTACAGTAGACCTGGAGCACCACGGTTCAGCATGATGGGTGCATAGAGGAGACAAGTGACTCACACCAACACACACACACACAGCTAAACACAAACACTTATACACAGTGTGTTTATTTGTACAAAAAAAGTGGGGGTGAGTGTTGCGACCGCCAGTCACGTACTCCTAGAGGAAGTCGTAAACGCGCCCGCTTGGCTTTCACTGCTGTGCCCTGCTTCTAATGACTACCATACTACTGGGGGGACCAGAACGACTTTCACATGCAGCTGCACCCAGATAAAGAGCTTTTACAGTGGAGGAGCAGGCGGCTGCTCTCCAGGACAAGGGAACAGGTCTGGCTTTCTTCCCAGAGGGATTGCACCTGCGCGGGCCGTGGGAGGAGAAAGAGGGCCCTAGGTGGAGGACTAAGCCCTGGAGCTGAGTAGGGCCTGACTTATTGACTGGGGTTTAGCGAGGCTCTCAGGAGGGGGGTGGGTGTAGAGGTGAAGGGGAGAAGGGTGGAGACGAGGGGGTAGGGAAGAGAAAGCAAGGGGTTCTGAGAGGGGTGGGGGAGTATTTTGGTGTGGTGGTTGTGCAATTGGGTGGCGAGGGGGTGGGGGTGTTAGAGCACAGCAGAGCTCTCTTATTTGAAGTTGATTTAACAGGTGACATCAATAAGGGATAGCTTTCACCTCGTCACCTCGTCATCTGGTCAGTCTATGCCATGGAAAGAGCAGGTGTTCTTAATGTTTTGCATACTCAGTCTATAGCCTAAACACACTGACTCACTGTGCGCGCTCAGAGTCAATGTCACTTTGTCTATTTATACCACTATTGGCAGGTTAGAAGGGAAAAAGAAAACCACACTAATATTACCAAAATGTCATGTTAGCATTAGATCAACACGTAATTCCTTGATGGTCCAATCTCATAGACTAACAGGGGCAGAGGTTTGCAGTGCCTATGTGTTTACACATTCCGCTGTAGTAAAGGTCATAGAGGGGAGGATGTCATCCACTGTCTGCAGCACTATCTCACTGAGGTGGAAACACTCTCATGCTGCTGCTGCTCTGTCTTCTTTGACTCTGAAAACTTCCTGCTATAGTCAGTATGACTCTAAGAGAGGAGAGGAGTGGGGAAGAGAGGAGAGGAGAGAGGAGGAGAAAGAGGACAGGAGAGGGTAGGTGAAAGAGGATAGGAGAAAGAGGAGAGGATAGAGAGCTGAAAGAGGAGAAAGAGGAAAGGAAAAAGAGGAGAGGAAAAAGAGAAGATGATAGAGAGGAGAAAGAGAAGAGAAAGAGGAGAAAGAGAAGAGGAGGGGAGAAAGAGGAGAGGAGAAAGAGGAGAGGTGAAAGAGGAGGGGATAAAGAGGAGGGGATAAAGAGGAGGGGATAAAGAGGATGGGATAAAGAGGAGGGGATAAAGAGGAGGGGATAAAGAGGAGGGGATAAAGAGGAGAGGATAAAGAGGATGGGATAAAGAGGATGGGATAAAGAGGATGGGATAAAGAGGATGGGATAAAGAGGATGGGATAAAGAGGATGGGATAAAGAGGAGAGGATGAAGAGGAGAGGATAAAGAGGAGAGGATAAAGAGGAGGGGATAAAGAGGAGAGGAGAAAGAGGAGAGGAGAAAGAGGAGAGGAGAAAGAGGAGAGGAGAAAGAGGAGAGGAGAAAGAGGAGAGGAGAAAGAGGAGAGGAGAAAGAGGTGAAAGAGGGGTGAAGAAAGAGGAGAGGAGAAGAGAAAGAGGAGAGGAGAAAGAGGAGAAAGAGGAGAGGAGAAAGAGGAGGGGATAGAGAGGAGAAAGAGGAGAGGAGAAAGGGGAGGGGATAGAGAGGAGAAAGGGGAGGGGATAGAGAGGAGAAAGAGAAGAGGGTAGAGAGGAGAAAGAGGAGAGGGTAGAGAGGAGAAAGAGGAGAGAAGGGAATGGGAGAAAGAGGAGAGGAGAAAGAGGAGAGAAGGGAATGGGAGAAAGAGGAGAGGGAGAAAGAGGAGAGGAGAAAGAGGAGAAAGAGGAGAGGATAAAGAGGAGAGAAGAAAGGATAAAGAGGAGAGGAGAAAGAGGAGAGGTGAAAGAGAAGAAAGAGGAGAGAAAGAGGAGAGGATAAAGAGGAGTGGAGAAAGAGGAGGGGATAGAGAGGTGAAAGAGGATAGGATAAAGAGGAGGGGATAGAGAGGTGAAAGAGGATAGGATAAAGAGGAGGGGATAGAGAGGAGAGGATAGAGAGGAGGGGATAACGAGGTGAAAGAGGAGAGGAGAAAGAGGAGAGGATAAAGGGGAGAGGGAGAAAGGGGAGAGGATAAAGGGGAGAGGATAAAGGGGAGAGGGAGAAAGGGGAGAGGGAGAAAGGGGAGAGGGAGAAAGGGGAGAGGGAGAAAGGGGAGAGGAGAAAGAGGTGAAAGAGGGGAGAAGAAAGAGGAGAGGAGAAAGAGGTGAAAGAGGAGGGGATAGAGAGGAGAAAGAGAAGAGGGTAGAGAGGAGAAAGAGCAGAGAAGGGAATGGGAGAAAGAGGAGAGGAGAAAGAGGAGAGAAGGGAATGGGAGAAAGAGGAGAGGGAGAAAGAGGAGAGAAGAAAGAGGAGAGGAGAAAGAGAAGAAAGAGGAGAGGAGAAAGAGGAGAGGTGAAAGAGAAGAAAGAGGAGAGAAAGAGGAGAGGATAAAGAGGAGTGGAGAAAGAGGAGGGGATAGAGAGGTGAAAGAGGATAGGATAAAGAGGAGGGGATAGAGAGGTGAAAGAGGATAGGATAAAGAGGAGAGGATAGAGAGGAGAGGATAACGATGTGAAAGAGGAGAGGATAAAGAGGAGAGGGAGAAAGGGGAGAGGGAGAAAGGGGAGAGGGAGAAAGGGGAGAGGGAGCAAGAGGTGAAAGAGGGGAGAAGAAAGAGGAGAGGAGAAAGAGGTGAAAGAGGGGAGAAGAAAGAGGAGAGGAGAAAGAGGTGAAAGGAGAGGAGAAAGAGGAGAGGAGAAGAGTAAGAGGAGAGGATATAGGGAGAAAGAGGAGAGGGAGAAAGAGGATATAGGGAGAAAGAGGAGAGGGAGAAAGAGGAGAGGGAGAAAGAGGAGAGGGAGAAAGAGGAGAGGGAGAAAGAGGAGAGGGAGAAAGAGGAGAGGGAGAAAGAGGAGAGGTGAAAGAGGAGAGGTGAAAGAGGATAGGATAAAGAGGAGGGGATAGAGAAGAAAGGATAAAGAGGAGAGGATAACGAGGTCAAAGAGGCGAGGAGAAAGAGGTGAAAGAGGGGAGAAGAAAGAGGAGAGGAGAAAGAGGAGAGGAGAAAGAGGAGAAAGAGGTGAAAGAGGGGAGAAGAAAGAGGAGAGGAGAAAGAGGTGAAACTGGGAGAAGAAAGAGGAGAGGAGAAAGAGGTGAAAGAGGAGAGGAGAAAGAGGAGAGGAGAAAGAGGTGAAAGAGGGGAGAAGAAAGAGGAGAGGAGAAGAGTAAGAGGAGAGGATAGAGAGATGAAAGAGGAGAGGGAGAAAGAGGAGAGGGAGAAAGAGGAGAGGGAGAAAGAGGAGAGGGAGAAAGAGGAGAGGGGGGAGAGGAGAAAGAGAAGAGGAGAAAGAGAAGAAAGAGGAGAGGAAAAAGAGGAGAGGATAGAGAGGAGAGGAGAAAGAGGAGAGAAAGAGGAGAGGATAAAGATGAGGATAAAGAGGAGAGGAGAAAGAGGAGAGGAGAAAGAGGAGAGGAGAAAGAGGTGAAATAGGATAGGATAAAGAGGAGGGGATAGAGAGGTGAAAGAGGATAGGATAAATAGGAGGAGATAGAGAGGAGAGGAGAAAGAGGTGAAAGAGGAGAGGAGAAAGAGGAGAGGAGAAAGAGGTGAGGAGAAAGAGGTGAAAGAGGGGAGAAGAAAGAGGAGAGGAAAAAGAGGTGAAAGAGGAGAGGATAAAGAAGAGAGGATAAAGAAGAGAGGAGAAAGAGGTCAAAGAGGAGAGGAGAAAGAAGAGAGGAGAAAGAAGAGAGGAGAAAGAGGTCAAAGAGGAGAGGAGAAAGAGGAGAGGAGAAGGAGGTGAAAGAGGGGAGAAGAAAGAGGTGGAAGAGGAGAGGAGAAAGAGGAGAGGAGAAAGAGGAGAGGAGAAAGAGGAGAGGAGAAAGAGGAGAGGATAAAGAGGCAAGGAGAGGAGAAAGAGGAAAGGAGAAAGAGGAGAGGATAAAGAGGAGAGGATAAAGAGGTGAAAGAGGATAGGATAAAGAGGAGGGGATAGAGAGGATAAAGAGGAGTGGAGAAAGAGGAGGGGATAGAGAGGTGAAAGAGGATAGGATAAAGAGGAGGGGATAGAGAGGTGAAAGAGGATAGGATAAAGAGGAGGGGATAGAGAGGAGAGGATAGAGAGGAGGGGATAACGAGGTGAAAGAGGAGAGGAGAAAGGGGAGAGGGAGAAAGGGGAGAGGGAGAAAGGGGAGAGGGAGAAAGGGGAGAGGGAGAAAGGGGAGAGGGGAAAGAGGTGAAAGAGGGGAGAAGAAAGAGGAGAGGAGAAAGAGGTGAAAGAGGAGGGGATAGAGAGGAGAAAGAGAAGAGGGTAGAGAGGAGAAAGAGGAGAGAAGGGAATGGGAGAAAGAGGAGAGAAGGGAATGGGAGAAAGAGGAGAGGGAGAAAGAGGAGAGAAGAAAGAGGAGAGGAGAAAGAGGAGAAAGAGGAGAGGAGGAAGAGGAGAGGTGAAAGAGAAGAAAGAGGAGAGAAAGAGGAGAGGATAAAGAGGAGTGGAGAAAGAGGAGGGGATAGAGAGGTGAAAGAGGATAGGATAAAGAGGAGGGGATAGAGAGGTGAAAGAGGATAGGATAAAGAGGAGAGGATAGAGAGGAGAGGATAACGATGTGAAAGAGGAGAGGATAAAGAGGAGAGGGAGAAAGGGGAGAGGGAGAAAGGGGAGAGGGAGCAAGAGGTGAAAGAGGGGAGAAGAAAGAGGAGAGGAGAAAGAGGTGAAAGAGGGGAGAAGAAAGAGGAGAGGAGAAAGAGGTGAAAGGAGAGGAGAAAGAGGAGAGGAGAAGAGTAAGAGGAGAGGATAGAGGGAGAAAGAGGAGAGGGAGAAAGAGGAGAGGGAGAAAGAGGAGAGGGAGAAAGAGGAGAGGGAGAAAGAGGAGAGGGAGAAAGAGGAGAGGGAGAAAGAGGAGAGGTGAAAGAGGAGGGAGAAAGAGGATAGGATAAAGAGGAGGGGATAGAGAAGAAAGGATAAAGAGGAGAGGATAACGAGGTCAAAGAGGAGAGGAGAAAGAGGTGAAAGAGGGGAGAAGAAAGAGGAGAGGAGAAAGAGGAGAGGAGAAAGAGAGGAGAAAGAGGTGAAAGAGGGGAGAAGAAAGAGGAGAGGAGAAAGAGGTGAAACTGGGAGAAGAAAGAGGAGAGGAGAAAGAGGTGAAAGAGGAGAGGAGAAAGAGGAGAGGAGAAAGAGGTGAAAGAGGGGAGAAGAAAGAGGAGAGGAGAAGAGTAAGAGGAGAGGATAGAGAGATGAAAGAGGAGAGGGAGAAAGAGGAGAGGGAGAAAGAGGAGAGGGAGAAAGAGGAGAGGGAGAAAGAGGAGAGGGAGAAAAGGAGAAAGAGAAGAGGAGAAAGAGAAGAAAGAGGAGAGGAAAAAGAGGAGAGGATAGAGAGGAGAGGAGAAAGAGGAGAGAAAGAGGAGAGGATAAAGATGAGGATAAAGAGGAGAGGAGAAAGAGGAGAGAAAGAGGAGAGGATAAAGATGAGGATAAAGAGGAGAGGAGAAAGAGGAGAGGAGAAAGAGGAGAGGAGAAAGAGGAGAGGAGAAAGAGGTGAAATAGGATAGGATAAAGAGGAGGGGATAGAGAGGTGAAAGAGGATAGGATAAATAGGAGGAGATAGAGAGGAGAGGAGAAAGAGGTGAAAGAAGAGAGGATAAAGAAGAGAGGATAAAGAAGAGAGGAGAAAGAGGTCAAAGAGGAGAGGGAGAAAGAGGAGAGGAGAAAGAGGTGAAAGAGGAGAGGATAAAGAAGAGAGGAGAAAGAAGAGAGGAGAAAGAGGTCAAAGAGGAGAGGAGAAAGAGGAGAGGAGAAAGAGGTGAAAGAGGGGAGAAGAAAGAGGTGGAAGAGGAGAGGAGAAAGAGGAGAGGAGAAAGAGGAAAGGAGAAAGAGGAAAGGAGAAAGAGGAAAGGAGAAAGAGGAGAGGATAAAGAGGAGGGGATAGAGAGGATAAAGAGGAGGGGATAGAGGGGATAAAGAGGAGAGGAGAAAGAGGAGAGGAGGGGATAGAGAGGAGAAAGAGGAGAGGATAAAGAGGGGATAGAGAGGAGAAAGAGGAGATGAGAGAGAGGAGAAAGAGGAGATGAGAAGGGGGAGGGGATAGAGAGGAGAAAGATGAGAGGAAAAAGGGGAGTGGATAGAGAGGAGAAAGAGAAGAGGGTAGAGAGGAGAAAGAGGAGAGAAGAAAGGGGATGGGAGAAAGAGGAGACGAGAAAGAGGAGGGGAGAGGAGAAAGAGGAGAGGATAGAGAGATGAAAGAGGAGAGGAGAAAGAGGAGAGGAGAGGAGAAAGAGGAGAGGAGAAAGAGGAGAGGAGAAAGAGAAGAGGAGAAAGAGAAGAGGAGGGGATAGAGAGGAGAAAGAGGAGAGGATAAAGAGGAGGGGATAGAGAGGAGAAAGAGGAGATGAGAGAGAGGAGAAAGAGGAGATGAGAAGGGGGAGGGGATAGAGAGGAGAAAGATGAGAGGAAAAAGGGGAGTGGATAGAGAGGAGAAAGAGGAGAGAAGAAAGGGGATGGGAGAAAGAGGAGACGAGAAAGAGGAGGGGAGAGGAGAAAGAGGAGAGGATAGAGAGATGAAAGAGGAGAGGAGAAAGAGGAGAGGAGAGGAGAAAGAGGAGAGGAGAAAGAGAAGAGGAGAAAGAGGAGATGATAGAGAGGAGAGGAGAAAGAGGAGAGAAAGAGGAGAGGAGAAAGAGGAGGGGATAGAGAGGAGAAGATAGAAAGGAGAGGAGAAAGAGGTGAAAGAGGAGAGGAGAAAGAGGTCAAAGAGGAGAGGAGAAAGAGGAGAAGAGAAAGAGGGAAAAGAGGGGAGGAGAAAGAGGAGAAAGAGGTGAAAGAGGAGAGGAGAAAAAGAGGAGAGGTGAAAGAGGAGAGAAAGAGGAGAGGAGAACGAGGAAAGGAGAGGAGAAAGAGGAAAGGAGAGGAGAAAGAGGAGAGGAGAAAGAGATGAGGAGAGGAGAAAGAGGAGAGGTGAAAGAGGAGAGGATAGAGAGGAGGGGATAGAGAGGAGAGGAGAAAGCGGAGAGGAGAAAGAGGAGAGGAGAAAGAGGAGGGGATAGAGAGGTGAAAGAGGATAGGATAAAGAGGAGGGTATAGAGAGGAGAGGATAGAGAAGAGAAGATAGAAAGGAGAGGATAAAGAGGTGAAAGAGGAGAGGAGAAATAGGAGAGGAGAAATAGAGGAGAAAGAGGTCAGAGGAGAGGAGAAAGAGGAGAAGAGAAAGAGGTGAAATAGGTGAAATAGGAGAGGATAAAGAGGAGAGGAGAAAGAGGTGAAAGAGGAGAGGAGAAAGAGGTGAAAGAGGAGAGGAGAAAGAGGAGATGAGAAGGGGGAGGGGATAGAGAGGAGAAAGATGAGAGGAAAAAGGGGAGTGGATAGAGAGGAGAAAGAGAAGAGGGTAGAGGAGAAAGAGGAGAGAAGAAAGGGGATGGGAGAAAGAGGAGACGAGAAAGAGGAGAGGAGAGGAGAAAGAGGTGAGGATAGAGAGATGAAAGAGGAGAGGAGTAAGAGGAGAGGAGAGGAGAAAGAGGAGATGAGAAAGAGAAGAAAGAGGAGATGATAGAGAGGAGAGGAGAAAGAGGAGAGAAAGAGGAGAGGAGAAAGAGGAGGGGATAGAGAGGAGAAGATAGAAAGGAGAGGATAGAAAGGAGAGGATAAAGAGGTCAAAGGAGAGGAGAAAGAGGAGAAAGAGGTCAAAGGAGAGGAGAAAGAGGAGAAAGAGGTCAAAGAGGAGAGGAGAAAGAGGAGAAAGAGGTCAAAGAGGAGAGGAGAAAGAGGAGAAAGAGGTCAAAGAGGAGAGGAGAAAGAGGAGAAAGAGGTCAAAGAGGAGAGGAGAAAGAGGAGAAAGAGGTCAAAGAGGAGAGGAGAAAGAGGAGAAAGAGGTCAAAGAGGAGAGGAGAAAGAGGAGAAAGAGGAGAGGAGAAAGAGGAGAAAGAGGGGAAAGAGGGGAGGAGAAAGAGGTGAAAGAGGAGAGGAGAAAGAGGTGAGAGGAGAGAAAGAGGAGAGGTGAAAGAAGAGAGGAGAAAGAGAAGAGGAGAGGAGAAAGAGAAGAGGATAGAGAGGAGGGGATAGAGAGGAGAGGAGAAAGAGGAGAGAAAGAGGAGAGGAGAGGAGAAGGAGGGGATAGAGAGGTGAAAGAGGATAGGATAAAGAGGAGGGGATAGAGAGGAGAAGATAGAAAGGAGAGGATAAAGAGGTGAAAGAGGAGAGGAGAAAGAGGAGAGGAGAAAGAGGAGAGGAGAAATAGAGGAGAACGAGGTCAGAGGAGAGGAGAAAGAGGAGAAGAGAAAGAGGTGAAATAGGTGAAATAGGAGAGGATAAAGAGGAGAGGAGAAAGAGGTGAAAGGGGAGAGGATAAAGAGGTGAAAGAGGAGAGGAGAAAGAGGAGAAAGAGGAGAGGAGAAAGAGGAGAGGATTAAGAGGGGATAGAGAGGAGAAAGAGGAGAGGAGAAAGAGGGGATAGAGAGGAGAAAGAGGAGAGGAGAAAGGGGAGAAAGAGAAGAGGATAGAGAGAAGAAAGAGGAGAGAAGAAAGGGGATGGGAGAAAGAGGAGAGGAGAGGAGAAAGAGGAGAGGATAGAGATGTGAAAGAGGGAAAAGAGGTGAGGAGAAAGAGGAGGTGAGGAGAAAGAGGAGAGGATAGAGAGGTGAAAGAGGATAGGATAAAGCGGAGAGGATAAAGAGGTGAAAGAGGAGAGGAGAAAGAGGAGAGGATAAAGAGGTCAAAGAGGAGAGGAAAAAGAGGAGAGGAGAAAGAGGAGAGGATAAAGAGGTGAAAGAGGTGGAAGAGGGGAGGAGAAAGAGGAGAGGAGAAAGAGGTCAAAGATGAGAGGAGAAAGAGGAGAGGATAGAGAGGAGAAAGAGGAGGGGATAGAGAGGAGAAAGAGGAGAAAGTGGAGGGGATAGAGAAGAGAAAGAGGAGAGGAGGAAGGGGAGGGGATAGAGAGGAGAAAGAGGAGAGGAGAAAGGGGAAGGAATAGAGAGAAGAAAGAGGAGAGGATAGAGAAGAGAAAGAGGAGAGGAGAAAGGGGAGGGGATAGAGAGGAGAAAGAGGAGAGAAAGAGGAGAGGAGAAAGAGGAGGGGATAGAGAGGTGAAAGAGGATAGGATAAAGAGGAGGGGATAGAGAGGAGAGGATAGAGAGGAGAAGATAGAAAGGAAAGGATAAAGAGGTGAAAGAGGAGAAATAGGAGAGGAGAAATAGAGGAGAAAGAGGTCAGAGGAGAGGAGAAAGAGGAGAAGAGAAAGAGGTGAAATAGATGAAATAGGAGAGGATAAAGAGGAGAGGAGAAAGAGGTGAAAGAGGAGAGGAGAAAGAGGAGATGAGAAGGGGGAGGGGATAGAGAGGAGAAAGATGAGAGGAAAAAGGGGAGTGGATAGAGAGGAGAAAGAGAAGAGGGTAGAGGAGAAAGAGGAGAGAAGAAAGGGGATGGGAGAAAGAGGAGACGAGAAAGAGGAGAGGAGAGGAGAAAGAGGAGAGGATAGAGAGATGAAAGAGGAGAGGAGTAAGAGGAGAGGAGAGGAGATAGAGGAGAGGAGAAAGAGGAGATGAGAAAGAGAAGAAAGAGGAGAGAAAGAGGAGAGGAGAAAGAGGAGAAGATAGAAAGGAGAGGATAGAAAGGAGAGGATAAAGAGGTGAAAGAGGAGAGGAGAAAGAGGAGAAAGAGGACAAAGAGGAGAGGAGAAAGAGGAGAATGAGGTCAAAGGAGAAGAGAAAGAGGAGAATGAGGTCAAAGGAGAAGAGAAAGAGGAGAAAGAGGTCAAAGAGGAGAGGAGAAAGAGGAGAAAGAGGTCAAAGAGGAGAGGAGAAAGAGGAGAAAGAGGAGAGGAGAAAGAGGAGAAAGAGGGGAAAGAGGGGAGGAGAAAGAGGTGAAAGAGGAGAGGAGAACGAGGAAAGGAGAGGAGAAAGAGGAGAGGAGAAAGAGAAGAGGAGAGGAGAAAGAGAAGAGGAGAGGAGAAAGAGGAGAGGATAGAGAGGAGGGGATAGAGAGGAGAGGAGAAAGCGGAGAGGAGAAAGAGGAGAGGAGAAAGAGGAGAGAAAGAGGAGAGGAGAGGAGAAGGAGGGGATAGAGAGGTGAAAGAGGATAGGATAAAGGAGGGGATAGAGAGGAGAAGATAGAAAGGAGAGGATAAAGAGGTGAAAGAGGAGAGGAGAAAGAGGAGAGGAGAAATAGGAGAGGAGAAATAGAGAAGAAAGAGGTCAGAGGAGAGGAGAAAGAGGAGAAGAGAAAGAGGTGAAATAGGTGAAATAGGAGAGGATAAAGAGGAGAGGAGAGGAGAAAGAGGAGAGGAGAAAGAGGATTAAGAGGGGATAGAGAGGAGAAAGAGGAGAGGAGAAAGAGGAGGGGATAGAGAGGAGAAAGAGGAGAGGAGAAAGGGGAGAAAGAGAAGAGGATAGAGAGAAGAAAGAGGAGAGAAGAAAGGGGATGGGAGAAAGAGGAGAGGAGAGGAGAAAGAGGAGAGGATAGAGATGTGAAAGAGGGAAAAGAGGTGAGGAGAAAGAGGAGAGGAGAAAGATGAGAGGATAGAGAGGTGAAAGAGGATAGGATAAAGCGGAGAGGATAAAGAGTTGAAAGAGGAGAGGAGAAAGAGGAGAGGATAAAGAGGTCAAAGAGGAGAGGAAAAAGAGGAGAGGAGAAAGAGGAGAGGATAAAGAGGTGAAAGAGGTGGAAGAGGGGAGGAGAAAGAGGAGAGGAGAAAGAGGTCAAAGATGAGAGGAGAAAGAGGAGAGGATAGAGAGGAGAAAGAGGAGGGGATAGAGAGGAGAAAGAGGAGAAAGCGGAGGGGATAGAGAAGAGAAAGAGGAGAGGAGGAAGGGGAGGGGATAGAGAGGAGAAAGAGGAGAGGAGAAAGGGGAAGGAATAGAGAGAAGAAAGAGGAGAGGACAGAGAGGAGAAAGAGGAGAGGACAGAGAGGAGAAAGAGGGGAGGATAGAGAGGAGAAAGAGGAGAGAAGAAAGAGGAGAGTATAAAGAGGTGGGTAAAAGAGGAGAGGATAAAGAGGTCAAAGAGGAGAGGAGAAAGAGGAGGGGATAAAGAGGAGAGGAGAAAGAGGAGAGGAGAAAGAGGAGAGGAGAAAGAGGAGAGGAGAAAGAGGATAGGAGAAAGAGGATAGGAGAAAGAGGGGAGGAGAAAGAGGTCAAAGAGGAGAGGAGAAAGAGGAGAGGAGAAAGGGGAGGGGATAGAGAGGAGAAAGAGGAGAGGATAGAGAAGAGAAAGAGGAGAGGAGAAAGCGGAGGGGATAGAGAGGAGAAAGAGGAGAGGATAGAGAGGAGAAAGAGGAGAGGATAGAGAGGAGAAAGAGGAGGGGATAGAGAGGAGAAAGAGGAGAGGAGGGGATAGAGAGGAGAAAGAGTAGAGGATAGAGAGGAGAAAGAGGAGAGGATAGAGAGGAGAAAGAGGAGAGGAGAAAGGGGAGGGGATAGAGAGGAGAAAGAGGGGATAGAGAGGAGAAAGAGGGGAGGAGAAAGAAGGGAGGAGAGAGAGGAGAGGATAGAGAGGAGAAAGAGGTGGGGATAGAGAGGAGAAATAGGGGAGGAGAAAGAAGGGAGGAGAAAGAGGAGAAAGAGGTGGGGATAGAGAGGAGAAAGAGGAGAGAATAGAGAGGAGAAAGAGGAGAGAATAGAGAGGAGAAAAAGGAGGGGATAGAGAGGAGAAAGAGGAGGGATAGAGAGGAGAAAGAGGGGAGGAGAAAGAAGGGAGGAGAAAGAGGAGAGGATAAAGAGGAGAGGATAAAGAGGTGAAAGAGGATAGAGAGGTGAAAGAGGAGGGGAGAAAGAGGAGGGGATTGAGAGGAGAGGAGAAAGAGGGGATAGAGAGGAGAAAGAGGAGAGGATAGAGAGTTGAAAGAGGAGAGTAGGAAGAAGGGAGGAGAGGAGAAAGTGAAGAGGGGAAGGGATGAGCAGAGCAGGTGTTGGCAGCTCTGAGGGCGTTCTTGATAGCTCCCCTCTAGTTAGTTATACTATTACAGTACACTGTACACTCCCGTTCAAGTTTGGGGTCACTGAGACATTTCCTTGTTTTTGAAAGAAAAGCACATTTTTTATCCATTAAAATAACTTAAAATTGATCCGAAATACAGTGTAGACATAGTTATTGTTGTAAATGACTATTGTAGCTGGAAACGGCAGGTTTTTTATGGAATATCTACATAGGCGTACAGAGGCCCATTATCAGCAACCATCACTCTGGTGTTCCAATGGCACATTGTGTTAGCTAATCTTAGGCTAACTGGTCATTAGAAAACCCTTTTGCAGTTATGTTAGCACAGCTGAAAACTGTTGTGCTGATTTAAGAAGTAATAAAACTCGCCTACTTTCGACTAGTTGAGTATCTGGAGCATCAGCATTTGTGGGTTCGATTACAGGCTTAAAATGACCAGAAAACAAATTACTTACTTCTGAAACTTGTCAGTCTATTCTTGTTCTGAGAAATGAAGGCTATTCCATGCAAGAAATTGCCAAGAAACTGAAGATCTCGTACAACACTGTGTACAACTCCCTTCCCAGAACAGCGCAAACTGGCTCTAACCAGACTATAAAGAGTGGGAGGCCCCGGTGTACAACTGAGCAAGAGGACAAGTACATTAGAGTGTCAAATTTGAGAAACAGACGCCTCACAAGTCCTCAACTGGCAGCTTCATTAAATTGTACCCGCAAAACACCAGTCTCAATGTCAACAGTGAAGAGGCGACTCCAGGACGCTGGTCTTCTAGGCAGAGCTGCAAAGAAAAAGCCAATAACAAGAAAAGATTAAGATGGGCAAAAGAACACAGACCCTGGATAGAGGAACTCTGCCTAAAAGACTAGCATCCCGGAGTCGCCTCTTCACTGTTGACATTGACACACTCTCATGGTTTGTTTATTTTTTTGAAATATACTCAATTTGGCGTAAGGGTCTGCTAGACAAATTGCTGGAAAGCAGTGTTGCGGGAAAAACCTATGACATTATAAAATCAATGAACACAACAAGTGTGCAGTTAAAATTGTCAATAAACACACAGATTTCTTTCCTCAGGACAATGGGGAGAGACAGATGCAGACTGAACCCCACCCTCTTTATTATACAGTATGTCAATTAATTGGCGAGGGCACTAGAGAAGTCTGCAGCACCCGGCCTCACTCTACTAGAATCTCAAGTCAAATGTCTACTGTTTGCTGATGATCTGGTGCTTCTGTCCCCAACCAAGGAACCCCTACAGCAGCACCTAGATCTTCTGCACATTTTCTGTCAGACCTTGGCCCTGACAGTGAGTCTCAGTAGGACAAAAATAATGGTGTTCCAAAAAAGGTCCAGTTGCCAGGGCAACAAATACAAATTATATCTAGACACTGTATCAAGGCACAAGGCTAGACCCAAATGCAGACACAGGAGGCAGATGGTTGGAGTCTTATAATGTTAATTAATCCAAAAGGGTAGGCAAGAGAATGGTCGTGGACAGGTGTTACGTTCCCCAGTTTCTGTGTTGTAGTTTCTATTTGAGTGTGTGTGTTTCAGGAGATGGCTTCCTGGAATTTCTCCCCAAGCAGCTGATTGGTCGGCCCCAATTGATGATTGGAGAGCTGACCCCGCCCCCTCGTCAAGATACAGCTGTCTCTAATTACCATTGCCACCTGAAGCTATAAAAGCCAGTGTTCTGTGCAGAGAGAGCGAGATCGAGATCATTGCCAGGCTGAGATCATTGCTGGAGAATTTGATTGTGATATAGTGTTGGTTGTTTATCAGAAAGTGTTGGTATGTACTGTGTTAGTTGTTGCTGTGTGCAGTTGGTATGTTCTATGTGAGATTGTTGCTCAGCTAGAGCTTATTTGATGTCCTTTGTTTCTTAGTTTGTTTGAGATATTGTTTGTTATTCTGTTTCATTTGTTCCCAGGGGGAAGGGGAAGGCACTTTGGGAGTGCTTAGGCAAGAGGCCCGCGGGCATACATATACCCGTAGTATATTCACTGTCGAGACACACTAGGTAAGACCTGGGCGGACCACCCCCTGTATTTTGGTTAGTGCACCAGGTGGTGCTTAGTTAGGTAAGTAGTGGGTAGGCAGGTTAGATAGGAGAGGGGGAGCTTGATATTTACTTTCTTTGCTTTGGTTCCGTCCAGCCCGTTTTCCCCATATTACCATGTAAGGAAATAAATCCTAGTAAGCGGTCAATTCTGCCTTTGTCATCCTTACTCGCACCTACAGTCCATACCTCTTTCGCTTCACGGAGAGTTGAGTTGTAGCAGGGTGTTGTGTTCCCTCTTCAGAGGCGTGCGTAACAACAGGCAAAAAGGTCAAAACCAGAGTCCAGTAGGTACAGAGGGGCAGACAGGCTCGTGGTCAAGGCAGGCAGAATGGTCAGGCAGGCGGGTACAGAGTCCAGAAACAGCCAAGGGTCAAAACCGGGAGGACTAGAAAAAGGAGACCGCAATAAAGCAGGAGAACGAAAAAACGCTGGTTGACTTGGAAACATACAAGATGAACTGGCACAGAGAGACAGGAAACACAGGGATAAATACACTGGGGAAAATAAGCAACACCTTAGAGGGGGTGGAGACAATCACAAGGACAGGTGAAACAGATCAGGGTGTGACACACTGTTGCCCTAGAGCACACAAAGAATTATACATACATCGGTCTAAACATCAACACCACAAGTAACTTCCACAAGGCTATGAATGATCTAAGAGACAAGGAAAGAAGGGCCTTGTATGCCATCAAAAGGAACATCAAATTCGACATCCCAATTAGGTTCTGGCAAAAAACACTTTGATCAGTTATCAAACCATTGCCCCTTATGGTTGTGAGGTCTGGGGTCCGTTCACCAACCAATAATTCACAAAATGGGACAAACACCACATTTAGACAGAATCAGGACTATACCCGATAGTTCTCAACATCCAGAAAAGAGCTGTTCAATTCTACAACCACCTCAAAGGAGGAGATGCAGACCCTTTCCACCACAAAGCCCTCACCTAAAAAGAAGTACTTTTTGACCCCCTGGAATGAGTCAACCAAACAACAAAACAAATTGGAATGCTATCTGGCACTAAACAGAGAGTACACAGTGGAAGAAAATACCTGACCACTGTGACTAACCCAAAATGTAAAAAAGGTGGGTGAGCATAGCCTTGCTATTGAGAAAGGTCGCCATAGGCTGACCTGGCTCTCAAGAGAAGACAGGATTTGTGCACACTGTCAACAAAATGAGGTGGAAACTGAGCTGCACTTCCTAACCTCCTACCCAATGTATGACCACATTAGAGCCTTATATTTCCCACAGATCACACAGACCCACGAAGAATTTGAAAATAAATCTAAGATTGATAAACTGCAATATCTGTTTAGCGAAATACCTCAGTGTGCCATCACAGTAGCAATATTTGTGGCCCGTTTCCATAAGAAAAGGGCAACCAGTGGAGCACAAACAACATTGTAAATACCACCCATATGTATCTGTTTATTTATCTTCCCCCACTATTCCTACTACTACTATTTGCACATTGCTAAAACACTGTACATTGCTAATAATATAACACTTGACATGTCTTTATCTTTTTGAAACCTTTTTGGGTGCGATCCTTACTATTAACTTCTAACAGTTTTCTGTTGATTTTGTTCAAATAGTTTATTTTTATTTCACTTGATTTGGCAATGTAAACATGTGTTTCCATAGATAGATAGAGAGAGAGAGAGCGAGAGAGAGAGAGGGAAAGAGAGAGAGAGAGCGAGAGAGTGAGAGGGAAAGAGAAAGAGAGGGAAAGAGAGAGAGAGAGAGAGAGAGAGAGAGAGAGAGAGAGAGAAAGAGAGAGAGAGAAAGAGAGAAAGAGAGAGAGAGAGAGAGAAATAAAAAAGCCTGCAGAGCATTGTATGTAATAAATTTATTAAAGCACTTCAAACCCAAGAGCTGAGCCCAGAAACGAGCCCTCTCAGTCAGCTGGTGTTGGACCTAACCAACCAAGCTGACACCAGCACTGCTTCAAAAGAAAGAATTCCAATAAACAAAATCATGAACCAATCAAAGGACTCATATATACAACATTGGAAAAACAAAACAAAATCCCAAAGCCGACTAAATTGCTATCTGACCCTAAACAGAGAATATGAATTGGCTGATTGTCTCTACTCTGTCAGAGATACGAAGCAGAGACAGATCCTTACCAAGTACAGGCTGAGTGACCACCGATTGGCAATAGAAACCGGCAGACATAAAAAGACATGGCTACCCAAAGAGGAGCGTGTATGTGGTCACTGCCTGACAGGGGAGGTAGAAACAGAGATGCACTTTCTCCTTTACTGTGATAAATATTCCTCACCAAGAGATTCATTATTCACAGAAATGACTACATTTATTCCAAATTTTAACTTATTAAACCCAGAGGAAAAACAAAAAATACTCATGGGCGAAGGAGCAATGGCTTCTCTTGCAGCCAAATATGTATTTGCCTGCCATAGCCTGAGGGACACTGAATAATAACATCTGCATAGTAAGCAGTAACCTACTTATTATTACTGTTATTGTTATTACTATTATTATTGTTGTTTATCATTCCAAATAGTAGTGGTATGGGTGGTAATGGTAATGATAGCAGTTTCATGATGGTGGTGGTGGTAGTAGTGGTAATGATGATAGTAGTTGTAGTACTGATGTAATGGTGAAGATGACCGTTATTTAGTTATAAGTTAGTTATAGTTTAATTTTCCATTTATATTTTTATATTTATTACATTACATTCGACTATTGACTGTTACCATTTTATTGTTATTTTTTTGTATTTAATTTTGTATTATTATTTACTGGCATTTTATATTATTATTTGTTATTGATTATAATTTTATTACAATGTATATTCTATACATTGTTGCTTTGGCAATATTGACACAATGTTTTTCATGCCAATGAAGCAGCTTGAATTTGAATTTGAATTTGAGAGAGAGAAAGAGAGAAAGAGAGAAAGAGAGAGAGAGAGAGAGAGATAGAGAGAGAGAGGGAAAGAAAGAGAGAGAGAGAGAGAGATAGAGAGAGAGGGAAAGAGAGAGAGAGAGAGAGAGAGAGAGATAGAGATAGAGAGAGAAAGGGAGAGAGAGAGAGAGAGAGAGAGAGAGAGAGAGAGAGTGAAAGAGAGAAAGGGAGAGAGAGAGAGAGAGAGAGAGAGAGAGAGAGAGAGATAGAGAGAGAGAGAGGGAAAGAGAGAGAGAGAGATAGATAGAGAGAGAGAGGGAAAGAGAGAGAGATAGAGAGAGAAAGGGAGAGAGAGAGAGAGAGGGAGAGAGAGAGAGAGAGATAGAGAGAGAGGGAAAGAGAGGGAAAGAGAGAGAGAGAGAGAGAGAGATTTAGAGAGAGGGAAAGAGAGAGAGAGAGAGAGATAGAGAGAGAGGGAAAGAGAGAGAGAGAGAGAGAGAGAGAGAGAGAGAGAGAGAGAGAGAGAGAGAGAGAGATAGAGAGAGAGGGAAAGAGAGAGAGAGAGAGAGAGATAGAGATAGAGAGAGAAAGGGAGAGAGAGAGAGAGAGAGAGAGTGAAAGGGAGAGAGCTTTGCCCCATTGTACAGTAATTAGATCCATGCCTTTACCCTGCACTCGCTGCCCAGTCAGACAGTGCTGTCTTTGTAAGACACACATGTACCCACGCTGTTCCTGTCTGTGTTATAGTGTGTTCGATATGACAATGGTGAATGAAAGTAGCAACAGTAAAAAGAAGATGAAGAGAAAGAGATTAAATGAAAAGTGGAGCAATGTGATGTACTGTAGATGTATTGCAGAGACATAGTAAGAGGCAGGAGAGACTGAATGGAATCCAAACACTCATCAATGGGCAATGTGTTCTCCTCAGTCGATCAGCTTTGCTCCCTCATCCACATCCATCCATAGCAGCTGGTGCAGTACAAGGACAACGGCATCTCACATCTCAGGGTGTGGAACTGGTATGTGTGTGTCTGACTATGTGAGGGTGCGTTTTTCGCTCTATGCGTGTGTATGTCTGTGGTGTATGAGTGTGATTCAGAGTGTGCATGTGTGTGCATGTGTGCGTGTGTGCATGTGTGCGTGTGTATGTTTTCGCTCTATGTGTGTGTGGACTGGAGGCCTTGGCAGAGATGTGTCACTGGCAATGCAGTCAAAGCTGCTCAGAGATCAGAGGCGGTCTGTGTCTGATAAAGAGCTGTTGAGTGGGAGCACGGTGATGGGGGGCTAGAGAGGGGGTGGGGAGCTGCTGTGGGGGGGGGTATTGGGTCACCAGGCCCTGATCACTACTGAAAAGGGGAGAGGAAGAGAGGGAGCAAGGGAGGGACGGATAGAGGATTGGGATTGTAGGGAGGGAGGGAGGGGTAAATTAGATCAAACTGGAGTGCTCTAATCCAACTAAGAGACAAGTGACTCCCTATAGGCTCTGCTGCCTTACGAGTGTTAAACTGTTTAAAAAACGTACTCACATCAGTCTCGGCGAGAGATATCACCCTGTCCTCCGGATCAGCAGGGCCTTTATGCTGTGTTGTATTTTGTTTTTGTCGAAGTGTGCATAAAAGGCATTGAGTTCGTCTTGTAGAGAGATGTCATTGAAAAGATGATGGCTAGGGCCTCCTTTGTAGTCCATAATGAACTGTAGCCCCTGCCACATTCGTTGAGCGTCGGAGCCGGTATAGTATAAAAGGATTCCACCTTTGATTGATGGCTCTGCGGAGGTCGTAGCGGGACTTCATTTACGCGTTCGTGTCCTCAGACGTAGCCTCGTGGTTGGCTGTGATAGCCCTGTGAGCTATAGCCCTGTGTTAATCCAGGGCTTTTAATTGGGGAAGTAGCGAACCGTCACTGTGGGGACGACGTCGGTGATGCATTTCCTTATGAAACCGGTGACAGATGTGGTTAGCTCGTCGATGCTATCAGCAGAGTCCCGGAGAATATTCCAGTCAGCGCTAGCAAGGCAGTCCTGCAGCATAGCCTTTGCTTCGGTAGACAAGTTTTCTACGGAGCGTGTCATGGGTACTTCCTGTTTGAGCTTTTGTTTGTTAACAGGAAGCAGGATTATACACTCTGAGAAAAAAAGGTTCCGAAAGGGTTCTTTGGCTGATCCCATAGCAGCACCCTTTTTGTTTCCAGGTAGAATCAATTTTGTTTCCAGGTATAATCAAATCAAATCAAATGTATTTATATAGCCCTTCTTACATCAGCTGATATCTCAAAGTGCTGTACAGATACCCAGCCTAAAAACCCAAACAGCAAGCAATGCAGGTGTAGAAGCACGGTGGCTAGGAAAAACTCCCTAGAAAGGCCAAAACCTAGGAAGAAACGTAAAGAGGAACCAGGCTATGAGGGGTGGCCAGTCCTCTTCTGGTTGTGCCTGGCCAAGATGTTCAAATGTTCATAAATGACCAGCATGGTCAAATAATAATAATCACAGTAGTTGTCGAGGGTGCAGCAAGTCAGCACCTCAGGAGTAAATGTCAGTTGGCTTTTCATAGCCGATCATTCAGAGTATCTCTACCGCTCCTGCTGTCTCTAGAGAGTTGAAAACAGCAGGTCTGGGACAAGGTAGTACGTTCGGTGAACAGGTCAGGGTTCCATAGCCGCAGGCAGAACAGTTGAAACTGGAGCAGCAGCACAGCCAGGTGGACTGGGGACAGCAAGGAGTCATCATGCCAGGTAGTCCTGAGGCATGGTCGTAGGGCTCAGGTCCTCCGAGAGAGAGAAAGAAAGAGAGAGAGAAGGAGAGAATTAGAGAGGGCATACTTAAATTCACACAGGACACCGGATAAGACAGGAGAAGTACTCCAGATATAACAAACTGACCCTATCCCCCCGACACATAAACTACTGCAGCATAAATACTGGAGGCTGAGACAGGAGGGGTCAGGAGACACTGTGGCTCCAACCGATGATACCCCCGGACAGGGCCAAACAGGAAGGATATAATCCCACCCACTTTGCCAAAACACAGCCCTCACACCACTAGAGGGATATCTTCAACCACCAACTTACCATCCTGAGACAAGGCCGAGTATAGCCCACAAAGATCTCCCCCACGGCACAACCCAATGGATGGGGCGCCAACCCAGACAGGAAGACCACGTCAGTGACTCAACCCACTCAAGTGACGCACCCCTCCTAGGGACGGCATGAAAGAGCACCAGTAAGCCAGTGACTCAGCCCCTGTAATAGGGTTAGAGGCAGAGAATCCCAGTGGAGAGAGGGGAACCGGCCAGGCAGAGACAGCAAGGGCGGTTCGTTGCTCCAGAGCCTTTCCGTTCACCTTCACACTCCTGACAATTAGGAGGCCTGCGTCTTGTGACCGTAGCGTACGTGTAGGTATGTACAGCAGGACGAAGTCGGAAAGATAGGTAGGAGCAAGCCCATGTAATGCTTTGTAGGTTAGCAGTAAAACCTTGAAATCAGCCCTTACATTTACATTTACATTTAAGTCATTTGGCAGACGCTCTTATCCAGAGCGACTTACAAATTGGAAAGTTCATACATATTCATCCTGGTCCCCCCATGGGAATTGAACCCTTGCCTTAACAGGAAGCCAGTGTATGGAGGCTAGCACTGGAGTAATATGATCACATTTTTGGGTTCTAGTCAGGATTATAGCAGCCGTATTTAGCACTAACTGAAGTTTATTTCGTGCTTTATCCGGGTAGCCGGAAAGTAGAGCATTGCAGTAGTCTAACCTAGAAGTAACAAAAGCATGGATTAATTTTTCTGCATCATTTTTGGACAGAAAGTCTCTGATTTTTGCAATGTTAAGTAGATGGAAAAAAGCTGTCCTTGAAACAGTCTTGATATGTTCGTCAAAAGAGAGATCAGGGTCCAGAGTAACGCCGAGGTCCTTCACAGTTTTATTTGAGACGACTTTAAAACCATCAAGATTAATTGTCTGATTCAATAGAAGATCTCTTTGTTTCTTGGGACCTAGAACAAGCATCTAGGTTTTGTCCGAGTTTAAAAGTAGAAAGTTTGCAGCCATCCACTTCCTTATGTCTGAAACACAGGCTTCTAGCGAAGTCAATTTTGGGGCTTCACCATGTTTCATTGAAATGTACAGCTGTGTGTCATCCAAATAGCAGTGAAAGTTAACATTATGTTTTCGAATTACATCCCCAAGAGGTAAAATATATAGTGAAAACAATAGTGGTCCTAAAACGGAACCTTGAGGAACACCGAAATGTACAGTTGATTTGTCAGAGGACAAACCATTCACAGAGACAAACTGATATCTTTCCGACAGATAAGATCTAAACCAGGCCAGAACTTGTCCGTGTAGACCAATTTGGGGTTCTAATCTCCCCAAAAGAATGTGGTGATCGATGGTATCAAAGGCAGCACTAAGGTCTAGGGGCACGAGGACACATTCAGAGCCTTGGTCTGACGCCATTAAAAGGTCATTTACCACCTTCACAAGTGCAGTCTCAGTGCTATGATGGGGTCTAAAACCCGACTGAAGCATTTTGTATACATTGTTTGTCTTCAGGAAGTCAGTGAGTTGCTGCGCAACAGCTTTCACAATTTTTTTTGAGAGTAATGGAAGATTCGATATAGGCCAATAGTTTTTTATATTTTCTGGGTTAAGGTTTGGCCTTTTCAAGAGAGGCTTTATTACTGCCACTTTTAGTGAGTTTGGTACACATCCGGTGGATAGAGAGCCGTTAATTATGTTCAACATAGGAGGGCCAAGCACAGGAAGCAGCTCTTTCAGTAGTTTAGTTGGAATAGGGTCCAGTATTCAGCTTGAAGGTTTAGAGGCCATGATTATTTTCATCATTGTTTCAAGAGATAAAGTACTAAAACACTTGAGTGTCTCTCTTGATCCTAGGTCCTGGCAGAGTTGTGCAGATTCAGGACAGCTGAGCTTTGGAGGAATATGCAGAGGAGTTCTCACTTGGGGAATGCTGCTTTTTGGAAAGGGTTCTAAATGGAACCCATCAGGGTTTTACCTGGAGCCAAAAGGGTTCTACCTGGAACTAAAACGGGTTCCTCAAAGGGTTCTCCTATGAGGACAGCTCAAGAACCATTTTAGGTTCTAGAAAGAACCATTTTTTTTCAGTGTAGAGTCAAAATCTGATTTGCCTTCAGGGGGACAAAATCAAATCAAATTGTATTTGTCACATGCGCCGAATACAAAAGGTGTAGACCTTACAGTAAAATGCTTACTTACAAGCCCTTATCCAACAATGCAGTTTGAAGGTAAAATAATTTTGAAGTAAAAAATAAATTTAAATAAATAATTAAATAAAAATAACAAATAGTTAAAGAGCAGGAGTAAAATAACACTAGCGAGGCGTCAATGTGCGATGGCACCGGTTAGTCAAGGTAATTGAGGTAATATGTAGTGAGAGTGATAATAACCAGAGAGTAGCAGCAGCATAAAATAGGGGGGATGCAAATAGGCTGGGTAGCCATTTGATTAGCAGAGAGAACAGTCTATGACTACGGTGGCTGGAGTCTTTGACAATTATTAGGGCTTTCCTCTGACACTGCCTGGCATAGAGGTCCTGGATGGCAGAAATCTTGGCCCCTGTGATGTACTGGGCTGTTTGCACTACCCTCTGTAGTGTCTTGCGGTCAGAGTCTGAGCAGTTGCCATACCAGGCAGTGATGCAACCAGTCAGGATGCCCTCGATGGTGCAGCTGTAGAAACTTTTGAGGATATTAGGACCCATGCCAAATATTTTCAGTCTCCTGGGGGGAATAGGCTTTGCATGCCCTCTTCACGACTGTCTTGGTGTGTTTGGACCATGATAGTTTGTTGGTGATGTGAACACAAAGGAACTTGAAGCTCTAAACCTCGGTCCTCCTTTTCCTGTAGTCCACAATCATATCCTTTATCTTGATCACATTGAGGGAGAAGTTGTTATCCTGGCACCACATGGCCAAGTTTCTGACCTCCTACCTATAGGCTGTCTCATCGTTGTTGGTGATCAGGCATACCACTATTGTTTCGTCGACAAACTTAATGATGTTGTTGGAGTCATGCCTGGCCATGCAGTCATGGGTGAACAAGGAGTACAGGAGGGAACTGAACACGCACCCCTGAGGGGCCCCCGTGTTGAGGATCAGTGTGGTAGATGTGTTGTTATCTACCCTTACCCGCTGGGGGCAGCCCGTCAGGAAGTCCAGGATCCAGTTGCAGAGGGAGGTGTTTAGTCCCAGGGTCCTTAGCTGAGTGATGAGCTTTGAGGGCACTATGGTGTGAATGCTGAGCTGTAGTGAATGAATAGCATTCTCACATAGGTGTTCCTTTTGTCCAGGTGTGAAAGGGCAGTGTGGAGTGCAATAGAGATTGCATCATCTGTCGATCTGTTGGGACGGTATGCAAATTGGAGTGGGTCTAGGGTTTCTGGGGTAATGATGTTGATGTGAGCCATGACCAGCCTTTCAAAGCCCTTCATGGCTACAGACGTGAGTGCTATTGGTCAGAAGTCATTTAGGTAGGTTACCTTCGTGTTATTGGGCACAGGGACTATGGTGGTCTGCTTGAAACATGTAGGTATTGCAGACTCAGCCAGGGACAGGTTGAAAATGTCGGTGAAGACACTTACCAGTTGGTGAGCGCATGCTCGGAGTACACGTCCTGGTAATCCGTCTGGCCCCGCGGCCTTGTGAATGTTGACCTGTTTAAAGGTCTTACTCACATCGGCTACGGAGAGCGTGATCACACAGTTGTCCGGAACAGCTGATGCTCTCATTTATGCTTCAGTGTTGCTTGCCTCAAAGCGATCATAGAAGTAATTTAGCTCGTTTGGTAGGCTCGCGACTGTGCGAGCCGGTGTAGGACGATTCAATCTTAGTCCTGTATTGACGCTTTGCCTGTTTGATGGTCTGACTGAGGGCATAGCAGGATTTCTTATTAGCATCCGGGTATCAGTCTGGTGTTTTCTGTAAGGTCCTTTGTGATCACTGTTTTACAGCCTGTGTTCGTAATGGCTGCTCAGTCAAACGACCTGTCCTGATTTGTCATAAACGCTTGCTAAAAAACTTTAATGAGCAAGCCTTCCTTCATGAACTGGCCTCTGTAGAATAGTATAGAAACAGCTTGATCCCCACTGTCGAAATCGCTTGGACCTTGTTTTTTGATATTTTCAGTGGTATTGTTAACAAACATGGCCCCATAAAGAAAATTAGAATTAAAAACAGGTTCAGCCCCTGGTTCGACCGTAATCTCGCAGAGTTGCTCCACCACAAGAATTGCATTTGGCAAAAGGCTCGGCACACGCATGCTCACGCTTACTAGCTCTCGTTCAGGCAAATGGGAAATAAGTGCACTCAGGCTATCCGGAAGGCCAAAGTTAGATACTTTAAGGAGCAATTCCCTCTCTGTGGGTCTAACCCCAAGAAGTTCTGGAAAACAGTTAAAGACCTGGAGAATAAACCCTCCTCCTCACAGCTGCCCATGTCCCTTAAAGTTGATGATGTGGTTGTTACTGACAAGAAGCAGATGGCTGAGCCCTTTAATCACCACTTCATTAAGTCAGGATTCCTATTCGACTCAGCCATGCCACCTTGCCCGTCCGACATTTCCTCATCTCCCACCCCTTCTAATGCTACTATCCCCGATGCTTCTCCCTCTTTTTGCCCTGCCCCGCTACAAAGTTTATCCCTGCAGGCAGTCACTGAGCCTGAGGTGCTAAAGGAGCTCCTGTAACTTCACGCCAAAAAAACATCTGGGTCGGATGGTTTAGACCCTTTCTTCTTTAAGGTTGCTGCCCCTATCATCGCCAAGCCTATCTCTGACCTTTTTAACCTGTTTCTCCTTTCTGGGTAGGTTCACTTTGCTTTGAAGGCAGCCACGGTTTGTCCTTTATTTAAAGGGGGTGATAAGCTGATCCTAACTGTTATAGGCCTATAGGCCCTGCTTATCAAAAGTGTTGAAAAAACTTGTCAATAATCAATTGACTGGCTTTCTTGACGTCTATAGTATTCTCTCTGGTATGAAATCTGGTTTCCGCTCAGGTTATGGATGTGTTACTGCAACCTTTAAGGTCCTCAATGATGTCACCATTGCCCTTGATTCTAAGCAATGTTGTGCTGCTATTTTTGTTGACTTGGCCAAAGCTTTTGATACGGTAGACCATTCCATTCTTGTGGGCCGGCTAAGGAGTATTGGTGTCTCTGAGGGGTCTTTGGCCTGGCTTTCTAACTACCTCTATCAAAGAGTGCAGTGTATAAAGTCAGAAAATCTGCTGTCTCAGCCACTGCCTGCCCCCAAGGGAGTACCCCATGGCTCAATCCTAGGCCCCATGCTCTTCTCAATTTACATCAGCAACATAGCTCAGGCAGTAGGAAGCTCTCTCATCCATTTATATGCAGATGATACAGTCTTATACTAAGCTGGCCCCTCCATGGATTTTGTGTTAAATGCTCTACAACAAAGCTTTCTTCGTGTCCAACAAGCTTTCTCTACCCTTAACCTTGTTCTGAACACCTCCAAAACAAAGGTCATGTGGTTTGGTAAGAAGAATGCCCCTCCCCCACAAGTGTAATTACTACCTCTGAGGGTTTAGAGCTTGAGGTAGTCCCCTCATACAAGTACTTGGGAGTATGGCTTGATGGTACACTGTCCTTCTCTCAGCACATATCAAAGCTGCAGGCTAAAGTTAAATCTAGACTTAGTTTCCTCTATCGTAATCGCTCCTCTTTCATCCCAGCTGCCAAACTAACCCTGATTCAGATGACCATCCTACCCATGCTAGATTACGGAGACATAATTTATAGATCGGCAGGTAAGGGTGCTCTCGAGCGGCTAGATGTTCTTTACCGTTCGGCCATCAGATTTGCCACCAATGCTCCTTATAGGACACATCACTGCACTCTATACTCCTCTGTAAACTGGTCATCTCTGTATACCCGTCGCACGACCCACTGGTTTATGCTTATTTATAAAACCCTGTTAGGACTCACTCCCCCCTATCTGGGATATCTACTGCAGCCCTCATCCTCCACATACAACACCCGTTCTGCCAGTCATATTCTGTTAAAGGTCCCCAAAGCACACACATCCCTGGGTCGCTCCTCTTTTCAGTTTGCTGCAGCTAACGACTGGAACGAGCTGCAACAAACACTCAAACTGGACAGTCAAAGAATTGACACTCTTACTGACAGTTGTGGCTGCTTCACGTGATGTATTGTTGTCTCTACCTTCTTGCCCTTTGTGCTGTTGTCTGTGCCCAATAATGTTTGTACCATGTTTTGTGCTGCTACCATGTTGTGTTGCTACCATGTTGTTGTCATGTTGTGTTGCTACCATGCTGGGTTTTCATGTGTTGCTGCCTTGCTATGTTGTTGTATTAGGTCTCTCTTTATTTAGTGTTGAGTTGTCTCTCTTGTCGTGATGTGTGTTTTGTCCTATAATTATATTTCATTTTAATTTTTAATTCCAGGCCCCGTTCCCGCAGGAGGCCTTTTACCTTTTGGTAGGCCGTCATTGTAAATAAGATGTTTTTCTTAACTGACTTGCCTAGTTAAATAAAGGTTAAAGAAAATCAAAAAGGAATGAGTCCCGTTCCTTGAAAGCGGCAGCTCTACCCTTTAGCTCAGTGCGGAATCACAAAATGGCTACATTGGGTCAGAGCAAGACAGCAGCCATACAGCATCATCTTTAGTATGTGAGTGTGTATCTATGCGCACACTCCAACAGTCAAACAGGGCGTGCTTATATTTGTCCTGTTTCACAACCTGTACAAGTGTGAGGTGTGAAATATGTTTTCTTGCATATCCCAACTCCCCCTGAGACACCCTCGGAGAGTGGGGTCACAGCCAGGGATCAGCCATTATTGACGGCAAACCTGGAGCAATTAGGGTTAAGTGCCTTTCTCAAGGGCAGATCGACAGATTTTTTAACCTTGTCTGCTCGGGGATTCAAACTAGCAACCTTTCGGTTACTGATCCAACACTCAGACCACTAGGCTTCCTGCCGCAAGACTACTCTAACCACTAGGCTACCTGTGTGCTCGTCTGTGTGTGTGTGTGTGCGCCACCTCATGAGATCCAGAGAGGAGGAGAGACAAGTCTCTTGTGTTCAGAGAGGAGGAGAGTAGAGACAAGTCTCTTGGGTTCAGAGAGGAGGGGAGGAGAGACAAATATCTTGGGTTCAGAGAGGAGGAGAGGAGAGATGAGTTTCTTGGTGTTCAGAGAGGAGAGGAGAGACTAGTCTCTGGGGTTCAGGGAGGAAGAGAGGAGGGACGAGTTTCTGGGGTTCAGGGAGGAAGAGAGGAGAGACGAGTTTCTGGGGTTCAGGGAGGAAGAGAGGAGAGAGGAGGGACGAGTTTCTGGGGTTCAGGGAGGAAGAGAGGAGAGATGAGTTTCTTGGTGTTCAGAGAGGAAAGGAGAGACTAGTCTCTGGGGTTCAGGGAGGAAGAGAGGAGAGATGAGTTTCTGGGGTTCAGAAAGGAGGAGAGGAGATACGAGTCTCTGGGGTTCAGGGAGGAAGAGAGGAAGAGAGGAGAGAGGAGGGACGAGTTTCTGGGGTTCAGGGAGGAGGAGAGGAGAGACGAGTCTCTGGGATTCAGAGAGGAGGAGAGGAGAGACGAGTCTCTGGGGTTCAGGGAGGAAGAGAGGAGATACGAGTCTCTGGGGTTCAGAGAGGAGGAGAGGAGAGATGAGTTTCTGGGGTTCAGAGAGGAAGAGAGGAGAGACTAGTCTCTGGGGTTCAGGGAAGAGGAGAGAGTTTGTGTGTGTGCACGTGCATGCTTGTTTGTGGTGTTCTGTCTGTCTGATCCTTTGTGCGTGTTTTTGTGTTCCAGTGGAGCACGATAAGGAGTTTCTCTCGGTCCGGCGGCACCACAGAGAGTTTCGTTTTGACCTATCACGTATCCCCGATGGGGAAGCGGTCACCGCTGCAGAGTTCCGCATCTATAAGGACTTCATTCACGAGCGCTTTGAGAATGAGACCTTCCGCATCAGTGTCTACCAGGTGCTGAAGGAACACAACGACAGGTGAGGGATTGTGTGTGTGTGTGTGTCAGTATGTTTTAGGGTTCTCCTCTGTTATGTCACACAGCAACAGGTTGTGTTCCCTCACTTCTATTCTCCCACCATTGTTTTCAAAGATCAGTGAGTATATCCAGTCTTTCCCACAGCAAGGTGGAAGGTGTGTAGAACCTATGCTGTGTAAAGGGACAGGTCTCTGACCCCTCCTAAAGACTTCTGCTGCCTGCACAGCTCTAGTGGGAACAACACATGTATCCCTCTGCCAGGGAAGTGTGTGTGAAGCAGAGCACTATGACACACTATCCAGTCAGTAGGCCAACACTGTCCTGGGAGGAAGGATGGACACTGGAGGAAGAAGAGATGGAATATCAGAAAGGAAAAGAGGAGAAAAAAAGAAACACATTCCACTTTAGAACAATGATTTTTAGTTGGACAAGGATTCTTTCTCTCTCTCTCTCTCTCTCTCTCTCTCATCTCTCCTCTCTCTCTCTCTCTCTCTCTCTCTCTCTCTCTCTCTCTCTCTCTCTCTCCTCTCTCTCTCTCTCTCTCCTCTCTCTCTCTCTCTCTCTCTCTCTCTCTCTCTCTCTCTCTCTCTCTCTCTCTCTCTCTCTCGCTCTCTCTCTCTCTCTCTCTCTCTCTCCTCTCTCTCTCTCTCTCTCTCCTCTCTCTCTCTCTCTCTCTCTCTCTCTCTCTCTCTCTCTCTCTCTCTCTCTCTCTCTCTCTCTCTCTCTCTCCTCTCTCTCTCTCTCTCTCTCTCTCTCTCTCTCTCTCTCTCTCTCTCTCTCCCTCTCTCTCTCTCTCTCTCTCCTCTCCTCTCTCTCTCTCTCTCTCTCTCTCTCTCTCTCATCTCTCTCTCTCTCTCTCTCTCTCTCTCTCTCTCTCTCTCTCTCTCTCTCTCTCTCTCTCTCTCTCTCTCTCTCTCTGCATGTTTGGGTCCCATGTGGGTCTGGTTGTGTATGTGTGTGTTTGTCTCCGTGTTTGTGTGAATGTTTACTCATGCATGCATATGTGTGTGTGTGTGTGTATCTCCTCCAGGGAGTCAGACCTGTTTCTGTTGGACTCGCGGGTCATCTGGGCGGCTGAGGAGGGCTGGCTGGTGATTGATGTGACATTGACCAGTAATCACTGGGTTCTGAATCCTGGACGCAACCTGGGCCTGCAGCTGGCTCTGGAGAGCACTGCCGGTAAGGAGAGGGCCTTTGAACCAGGTCTAGAACGCAGAAGGGGGCTCTCTAAACCAGAACTTATATATGAGAGGTCAGACCCTATAAGAACCCATATAACTTATTAGAGTATGAGTACTGATCTAGGACCAGCTCATCCCTTTCCATATAATCTTATTAATTAGGATCTAAATTATGTATATGGGCCCTGGCCTGGATTCATGTAGGAACAGGAGACAGCATGAGCAGTATGACCTCAGTGCATAGCAATGGCACATTCTCTACCAGCACACAACCCAGAGAGAACACACTGGTAGAGGGATAATACAAGCCCTCATTATTTAACACAATCCACTATACCCTCATCATCACTATCACCCATGCAGAAGAGATTACAACAAACAACATGTAATGCAGATGTATTTCTATTGAGTCAAGTTTCTCTTTAGAGCGGAGGAGAGATTGCTATCAGGATGGCAGTATGTTAGTTATTTGAAATCAATAACAACAACAGCAGCATCAACAGTTTTTTTATTTTATTTTTTATTTCACCTTTATTTAACCAGGTAGGCTAGTTGAGAACAAGTTCTCATTTGCAACTGCGACCTGGCCAAGATAAAGCACAGCAGTGTGAGCAGACAACAACACAGAGTTACACATGGAGTAAACAATAAACAAGTCAATAACATGGTAGAAAAAAAGAGAATCTATATACAATGTGTGCAAAAGGCATGAGGAGGTAGGCAATAAATCAAATAATTACAATTTAGCAGATTAACACTGGAGTGATAAATCATCAGATGATCATGTGCAAGTAGAGATACTGGTGTGCAAAAGAGCAGAAAAGTAAATAAATAAAAGCAGTATGGGGGTGAGGTAGGTAAATTGGGTGGGCTATATACCGATGGACTATGTACAGCTGCAGCCATCGGTTAGCTGCTCGGATAGCAGATGTTTAAAGTTGTTGAGAGAGATAAAAGTCTCCAACTTCAGAGATTTTTGCAATTCGTTCCAGTCGCAGGCAGCAGAGAACTGGAAGGAAAGGCGTCCAAATGAGGTTTTGGCTTTAGGGATGATCAGTGAGATACACCTGCTGGAGCACGTGCTACGGGTGGGTGTAGCCGTTGTGACCAGTGAACTGAGATAAGGCGGCACTTTACCTAGCATAGCCTTGTAGATGACCTGGAGCCAGTGGGTCTGACGACGAACATGTAGCGAGGGCCAGCCGACTAGGGCATACAGGTCGCAGTGGTGGGTCGTATAAGGTGCTTTAGTAACAAAACGGTTTGCGGGGGATTGGAAATGATGCAGACAATTACATTGGAAGCAACATTCTTTCCGCAATATTAAGCTGATCCACCCCTAAAAAAATATAAAAAAATATAAAAAAAATAAACGGTTTGCTGAGTAGAGTATTGGAAGCTATTTTGTAGATGACATCGCCGAAGTCGAGGATCGGTAGGATAGTCAGTTTTACTAGGGTAAGTTTGGCGGCGTGAGTGAAGGAGGCTTTGTTGCGAAATAGAAAGCCGACTCTAGATTTGATTTTGGATTGGAGATGTTTGATATGAGTCTGGAAGGTGAGTTTGCAGTCTAGCCAGACACCTAGGTACTTATAGATGTCCACATATTCTAGGTCGGAACCGTCCAGGGTGGTGATGCTAGTCGGGCGTGCGGGTGCAGGCAGCGAACGGTTGAAAAGCATGCATTTGGTTTTACTAGCGTTTAAGAGCAGTTGGAGGCCACAGAAGGAGTGTTGTATGGCATTGAAGCTCGTTTGGAGGTTAGATAGCACAGTGTCCAAGGAAGGGCCAGAAGTATACAGAATGGTGTCGTCTGCGTAGAGGTGGATCAGGGAATCGCCCGCAGCAAGAGCAACATCATTGATATATACAGAGAAAAGAGTCGGCCCGAGAATTGAACCCTGTGGTACCCCATAGAGACTGCCAGAGGACCGGACAACAGGCCCTCCGATTTGACACACTGAACTCTGTTTGCAAAGTAGTTGGTGAACCAGGCAAGGCAGTCATTAGAAAAACCGAGGCTACTGAGTCTGCCGATAAGAATATGGTGATTGACAGAGTCGAAAGCCTTGGCCAGGTCGATGAAGACGGCTGCACAGTACTGTCTTTTATCGATGGCGGTTATGATATCGTTTAGTACCTTGAGCGTGGCTGAGGTGCACCCGTGACCGGCTCGGAAACCGGATTGCACAGCGGAGAAGGTACGGTGGGATTCGAGATGGTCAGTGATCTGTTTGTTGACTTGGCTTTCGAAGACCTTAGATAGGCAGGGCAGGATGGATATAGGTCCGTAACAGTTTGGGTCCAGGGTGTCTCCCCCTTTAAAGAGGGCTGTTGGCCAAGGTTGGAGTCGCCAGGAGGAAGGCATGGCCAGCCGTTGAGAAATGCTTGTTGAAGTTTTCGATTATCACGGATTTATCGGTGGTGACCGTGTTACCTAGCCTCAGTGCAGTGGGTAGCTGGGAGGAGGTGCTCTTGTTCTCCATGGACTTTACAGTATCCCAGAACTTTTTGGAGTTAGAGCTACAGGATGCAAATTTCTGCTTGAAAAAGCTGGCCTTTGCTTTCCTGACTGACTGCGTGTATTGGTTCCTGACTTCCCTGAACAGTTGCATATCGCGGGGGCTCTTCGATGCTATTGCAGTTCGCCACAGGATGTTTTTGTGCTGGTCGAGGGCAGTCAGGTCTGGAGTGAACCAAGGGCTATATCTGTTCTTAGTTCTGCATTTTTTGAACGGAGCATGCTTGTCTAATATGGTGAGGAAGTAACTTTTAAAGAATGACCAGGCATCCTCAACTGACGGGATGAGGTCAATATCCTTCCAGAGTACCCGGGCCAGGTCGATTAGAAAGGCCCGCTCGCAGAAGTGTTTTAGGGAGCGTTTGACAGTGATGAGGGGTGGTCATTTGACCGCGGACCCGTAGCGGATACAGGCAATGAGGCAGTGATCGCTGAGATCTTGATTGAAGACAGCAGAGGTGTATTTGGAGGGCAAGTTGGTCAGGATAATGTCTATTAGGGTGCCCATGTTTACGGATTTAGGGTTGTACCTGGTGGGTTCCTTGATGATTTGTGTGAGATTGAGGGCATCTAGCTTAGATTGTAGGACTGCCGGGGTGTTAAGCATATCCCAGTTTAGGTCACCTAACAGAACAAACTCTGAAGCTAGATGGGGAGCGATCAATTCACAGATGGTGTCCAGGGCACAGCTGGGAGCTGAGGGGGGTCGGTAGCAGGCGGCAACAGTGAGAGACTTATTTCTGGAGAGATTAATTTTTTTTATTAGAAGTTCGAACTGTTTGGGCATAGACCTGGAAAGTATGACAGAACTTTGCAGGCTATCTCTGCAGTAGATTGCAACTCCTCCCCCTTTGGCAGTTCTATCTTGACGGAGAGTGTTATAGTGGGGTATGGAAATCTCAGAATTTTTGGTGGCCTTCCTAAGCCAGGATTCAGACACGGAAAGGACATCAGGGTTGGCAGAGTGTGCTAAAGCGGTGAGTAAGACAAACTTAGGGAGGAGGCTTCTGATGTTGACATGCATGGGGCCAAGGTTTTTTCGATCACAGAAGTCAACAAATGAGTGTGCCTGGGGACATGCAGGGCCTGGGTTTACCTCCACATCACCCGAGGAACAGAGGAGTAGTAGGATGAGGGTGCGGCTAAAGGCTATCAAAACTGGGCGCCTAGAGCGTTGGGGACAAGGATAAAAAGGAGCAGATTTATGGGCGTGGTAGAATAGATTCTGGGCATAATGTGCAGACAGGGGTATGATGGGGCACGGGTACAGCGGAGGCAAGCCCAGGCACTGGGCACTGATAAGAGAGGTTGTATCTCTGGACATGCTGGTCTCAATGGGTGAGGTCACCGCATGTGTGGGAGGTGGGACAAAGTAGTCATACTGTATGACTACAGTAGTACTGTATGACAGTGTTTCTGAGGAGACTGTTACCTCAGTGATGATAGAAGGATGATCCATGTTTCTTTCATGTTAGGGACAGTGCGTGTTTATGTGTGTGTGTGTGTGTGTGTGTGTGTGTGTGTGTGTGTGTGTGTGTGTGTGTGTGTGTGTGTGTGTGTGTGTGTGTGTGTGTGTGTGCGTGTGTGTGTGTGTGTGTGTGTGTGTGTGTGTGTGTGTGTGTGTGTGCGTGTGTGCGTGTTGGGAGGGGTATGGACGGGCGTGTGCTGGCATGCTCGGGGGCGGCACGGGGTGCTCCCAGGGAGCCATACAAGCCAGAACCGCCACTGGCTGCGGGCAACATGAGTTTACCTCTGCACTATGATCACATTCCTCTGGGTGAACATCACATACACATTGGAAATTTCTCTCTATCTCACACACACATGTTGACATTTATTGGGAGTCCTTGAGGCAGAACTGAGCAATGTCTGCTAGATAGACCAGCTGCAAAGTCAAAATTGACTATATTGTAAAAATGATTTTTTTGGTCTTAATCTATGGTTAGGGTTTGGCATTAGGGTTGAGGTTAAGGTTAGGGTTAAGGTTAGCGTAAGGTTTAAAATCAGATTTTATGACATTGTGGCAGTGCCAGCTAGTGACAGTTCTGCAGAGCTGCCGCCAGAACAAGCTTCATGATGAAAAACGCTAACCTGCCACACACAAACCTTCAACACTGTCAGATCCATTGGGAGAGAGTGTTTCTCTTTAATGCCTGGTATTGCTTTGGTGCTTGGCATTTCCCAGGTCCAAACTGAGAGAGAGAGAGAGAGAGAGAGAGAGAGAGAGAGATCCTCATATTTGGGAAAACATCAATTTTCAGCATTACACAGACTAAATAAATGGTTCTCATTAGAGACTGAGTGGACCACACACACTTTAGATACACACACTCACAGAGACATGTCTCTGACACGCTGTTCTCTGTGTCTCCCCCTGCAGGTGAGAGTGTGAACCCACGGATGGCAGGGCTGATCGGCCTCAGTGGTCCTCAGAATAAACAGCCCTTCATGGTGGCCTTCTTCAAAGCCACAGAGGTGCACCTGCGCAGCATCCGCTCAGCACCAGGGGGCACCAAACAACGCAACCCCAACCGCTCCAAAGGGGCCAACAAGGGCCAGGAGGCACTCCGAGTGACAAACATCGCAGGTAAGGACTGGGGAATGAGGGGAGAGGGAAGCTAAGACAATGTGCCTTACAGCAGTATGTGTATTTGTGGAAGGCCTTTTAAATGGCACAGTGATATGTTGGTGTAGTGATGGCTGGCTCTGGTGTGGGTTCCAGGTGAAATGGGAGGCAGATGGAGGCCAGGGCTACTGTCTACTACAGCCTCCTTACAATAATTCTCCACATATCTCCAAGGATCAACACACACGCACGCACGCACACACAGACGTACACACACACACACACACACACACACACACACACACACACACACACACGTTCCCCCTCCAAACCAATTATACAAATTTTGTAATGGCAGTCAAACAAAAGTCAAGTGACCAAAGTTGCTAACCTTGCTAGATAACCTCCTTCAACAAATGACAGAATATATTTTTTGTCTTAATCGAGTTAATGATCATACAGATAGCAGATCAGATCATGAATAACAGGGAGATGAAGAGTGGAAATAGTTGAAATATCAGGGTATCTTAACGAGGACCAACTCTGTTTTAAAAATATCTCATACTGTTTGTTGATCACACATTCTCTACAGAAGCGCTGATATGGGCTTCTACAGAAGCGCTGAAGTGGACAAAATGTTATAGTGGTATTTTGACATGCATAGGTGAGAAACATACTTTGATACTTCAACCTATGGATTACAGAATAAAGTTAGGAATTTTCATGCGAGACAAGAGTCCAGATTTTGGATTTCAGTGGGATTGGGACTGGATATGAAAATAGCCTAGGCCAGGGTTCATCAAATAGTTTCAGCTGCGGGCCGATTGTTTCTTGAGCGGATGGTCAGGGGGCCGGAAAATCCTTCGAAAAAATTTGTCGACTGCAAATTGACTGCAAGAAGCCCAAGTAGATATAATATTTGACTAAAACATAATTTCAAACCTTGCTTATATTTGTATAAGATCACATACACCATTTTATTAGGTACACCCATCTAGTACCTTTGACTCCAGAACAGCCTAAATGATTCATGGCATAAGTTGCTATCAAGGTACCTAACGTGTGCCAGGAAAACATTCCCCACAACATTACACAACCAGCCTGTACCATTGACACCAGGCAGGATGGGGCCATGGACTCAGGCTGCTTACTCCACCAACCTGTACCGTTGACACTAGGCAGGATGGGGCCATGGACTCAGGCTGCTTACGCCAAATCCTGACTCTGCCATCAACATGACGCAACAGGAACCATTTTTCGTCAGACCAGGCAAAGTTCTTCCACTCGTTATTGTCCAGTGTTGGTGATCACGTGCCCACTGGAGGCTTTTCTTCTTGTTTTTAGTTGATAGGAGTGGAACTCGGTGTGGTCGTCTGCTGCAATAGCCCATCCGTGACAAGGCCCGACAAGTTGTGCGTTCCGAGATGCCGTTCTGCACATCACTGTTGTACTGCGCTGTTATTTGCCTGTTTGTCTGTTAGCTGGCGCGATTCTTGCCATTCTCCTTTGACCTCTCCTCAACGAGCTGTTTTCGCCCGCTCTGTGGTGGTCATGAAATAACTGCCGGGCTCACGGTAATTGACCTTTAATTAACATGAACACATTTAGCATCTCCTGGCTAAAGCCACTGATGCAGACCTTTGGAACATCCACATTTTAAAAAGTCTAATATATCCATGTTATATAGCCTACACCATCACAATAAGTCCATTGTTTATTTTAAACAGGTCTAAAGAAAAATGATATGAAGAAAATGTAGTCTAGCATATTCTGAGTTGTCCTTATGTTAGGCCCTGATCTGGCTATGTCATATGGCTGTGGGTTTTCTTAGAATTCGTGCCATTATTTTATAGTATGAAGAATACAATTGAACGGGACAATGTGAAATGATGTGAATTTTTAAAATAGAAAACATATATTCATCAAACGATTTGAGGGAATCAAATTTTATTGATCACATACACATATTTAGCAGATGTTATTGTGGGTGTAGCGAAATGCTTGTGTTCCTAGTGCAGTAGTATCTAACAATTCACGACAATACACACAAATCTAAAAGTAAAAGAATGGAATTAAGAAATATATTAATATTAGGATGAGCAATGTCGGAGTGGCATTGACTAGAATACAGTATAATAGAATACAGTATATACATATGAAATGAGTAAAGCAGTACGTAAACATAATTAAAGTGACCAGTGATTCCATGTCTATGTATATGGGGCAGCAGCCTCTAAGATGCAGGGTTGAGTAACAAGGTGGAAGCCGCCTAGTGATGGCTATTTAACCTGTTTGGGCTGCAAGCCCGAGGTCGGTACACCTATGACAATATCCAGCTCAAAGTGCAGGGCGCGAAATTCAAAAAAAATTATTTTTTTAATATTTAACTTTCACACATTAACAAGTCCAATACAGCATATGAAAGGTACACATCTTGTGAATCAAGCCAACATGTCCGATTTTTAAAATGTTTTACAGGGAAGACAAAATATGTAAATCTATTAGCTAACCACGTTAGCAAAAGACACAACTTTTCTAACTCCATCAGTTTCTTACTCCGTCAGGTGCTATCACAAATTCGACCAAATAAAGATATAAATAGCCACTAACCAAGAAAAAACTTCATCAGATGCCAGTCTGATAACATATTTATTGTATAGCATAGGTTTTGTTAGAAAAATGTGCATATTTCAGGTATAAATCATAGTTTGCCATTGCAGCCACCATCACAAATCTCACCAAAGCGACTAGAATTACTACAGAGAGCAACGTGTATTACCTATTTACTCATCATAAAACATTTCTTAAAAATACACAGCGCATAGCAATGGAAAGACACAGATCTTGTGAATTCAGACAACATTTCAGATTTTCTAAGTGTTTTACAGCGAAAACACAATAAATCGTTATATTAGCATACCACATATGCAAACGTTACCCGAGCATTGATTCAAGCCAAAGTGAGCGATATCGTTATCATCGCCAAAATATATTAATTTTTTCACTAACCTTCTCAGAATTCTTCCGATGACATTCCTGTAACATCATATTACAACATACATATAGAGTTTGTTCGAAAATGTGCATATTTAGCCAGAAAAATCGTGGTTATACAATGAGAATAGTAGCCAAACTGGTCTGAAAATGTCGGGCGCCATCTTTGAGAGTGATCTAGTCTAATCGATAACTAATCATAAACTTGACTAAAAAATACAGGGTTGACAGGAATCGAAAGACAAATGAGTTCTTAATGCAATCGCTGAATTACATTTCTAAAATTATCCTTACTGTGCAATACAGGGTTCGCCAAGTGAAGCTACAACAAAAAAAATGGCGGAATATGCGTTTAACATTTTTCTACAGAAACACGATTTATCATCATAAATAGTTCTTACTATGAGCTGATCTTCCATCAGAATCTTGGGCAATGAATCCTTTCTCCGGTCTAATCGTCTTTTGGTCGAAAGATGTCCTCTTGCCCTGTCGAAATGGCCACTAACGTTCGGCATGTACTGGAAACGTGCCCAGCCGTTCAAAGTGCATCAGAAAGAAATGCCTCAAAATCGCATTAAACGGATATAAATTGCTATAAAACGGTTTAAATTAACTACCTTATGATGTTTTTAACACCTATAACGAGTAAAAACATGACCGGAGAAATATTACTGGCTAAACAACAGCTTGGAAAGAGAGCCAGTCCGACGTCCATCGTGCGTCAGGCGCAGGAAGAAAAGAAAGCTACTTCCACCTTGTGCTCTTTTATACAGGCCCTGATTGCGCAATCGACTCCATTCAAAGCGTCACCACGTAATGACATCCAGAGGAAGACGTAGGCAGTGTTTGTATCCTCATAGCATTTACAGGGACCTTAAAACTGACCCCAGAACAGGGGCCAAGATTTCTGAAATCTCACTCCCTGTCAGGAAAAGTGCTGTAGAATGAGTTCTGTTTCACTCAGAGACATAATTCCAACGGCTATAGAAACCAGAGAGTGTTTTCTATCCAATAATAATAATAATATGCATATTGTACGAGCAAGAATTGAGTACGAGGCCGTTTGAAATGGGCACGATTTAACTGGCTACTCAATACGCCCCCTGCAGCCACAAGAAGTTTTAACAGTCTGATGGCCTTGAGATAGAAGCTGTTTTTCATATCTCGGTCCCAGCTTTGATGCACCTGTCCTGACCTGCCTGCTGGACGATAGTGGTGTGAACAGGCCGTGGCTCAGGTGGTTTATGTACTTGATGATCTTTTTGGTCTTGTGACATCGGATGGTGTAGGTGTCCTGGAGGGCAGGCAGTGTGCTCCCGGTGATGTGTTGGGCAGACCGCACCACCCTCTGGAGAGCCTTGCGGTTGCGGGTGGTGCAGTTGCCGTACCAGGCGGTGATACAGCCCGACAGCATGCTCTCAATTGTGCATCTGTAAATCTCAATCTGTAAATGTTTCTGAAGGTCTTAGGGGCCAATCCACATTTCTTCAGCCTTTTGAGGTTGAAGAGACACTGTTGCACCTTCTTCACCACACTGTCTGTGTGGGTGGACCATTTCAGATTATCAGTGATGTGTACGCCGAAGGAACTTGAAGCGTTTCACCTTCTCCACTGTGGTCCCGTCGATGTGATTAGGGGAGTGCTCCCTCTGCTGTTTCC